>NW_026517578.1:0-30026 GCF_026319265.1 Colletotrichum chrysophilum | reverse complement strand
ACCCTAGTGAGGCCGAAAGCTTCATAGTGGTTGCAACTTTACCTCGTTGATAGTTAATTGAAATTGGTGGTGTTGTTGCGATAGCATTATTTTTTGGTGTTTCGCATGGGGGGGTGTTTCGGAAGTGGGTACGTTGACTTATTGATTGATCAAGTAGCTATTTACGCTTTCAATCGAGCCATGCTGGGGACCTTGTCAAGAACGGAGCGTGGAAGCAGGGTCAGACCTCTCTCAGGAGAGGGCTGAGCATTGGTTCGCGAGTATGGATCCGGACTGCAGCTGAGCCACCGTATCGTCTTCTGCAAACAGCACCATGCTTTCCTCTGTTGCCGTGTACTTTGGCCACTTGAAGCCGTTCCCATCCGTTGGGTCTTTCGAAGGATCCGTTGCGAAGGAAAGCCACAAATCTTGATGACAGGTTAGTGGGCCAATTCTGAGCACCGCATTTAATCGACTAACCTTGCATTGCCCCCGCGACTTGCCACTCAAACTCCGTCGAATTTCCGCGATACAAGAAGTGGGTTCCAAAGATAATGGGCAATTCAGCTAGATGGGCATATAGTTAGCTGGCTTCCGGGCGAATAGTCGATTGGAAAGAGAGCTTACCACTGTGCATTGCTCCCAGCCAAGGTACAGGGGAGATGTTGCTAAAGTTTCCAGCGTATTCGTAGTAGTAAGTTGTGAGACCGGCTAGGTCGCGGTTGCTGAGCTTGGGATTAGCAAAATGCCCATGTACAGTCTATGGAGAGCCATACGCGACTTCTTGGGATACTGGACAGTTGATAGACTTCAGGCCATTCTCATACTGGCCCGGGAGCATGCCGTTAGGGTCGTACGATCCCAGGGACGCCCCTTCGTTGGCGTTCGATCCGGTCATGTATGGCTTTGAATTATGAGTCACATAGTACTAGTTATGGCAAGGGGATATCATACCACGTCTGCGAACCTTCCTTCGAAGAGGCGCTGTGATGAGTTGGCAAAGGCTGTCATGTTATCAATCACTGGACGAAACCCTAGACCTGTGCCACTAAAGCTGAGGGTGTCCTGGATCACTTTCGCGTCGAGATTCTGCATGCATTGAAGCTCCATGTCTGCGGTCAAGTTCGAGCATCCGAAAGATCCAGCAAATTTCGTGAAGGTCGTGTGCTCAGGATCGCTAACAGTCAAAGTTGACGCGGCGCCGGAGTCTGCAATCAATCCCGAGACAATGGGGTCTTCGAACCAGGCATATCCATACATGCCTACTGACATGCCGCCGGCTGACTGGCCCCACAGAGTAATCTTGTCTGGGTCGCCGCCAAAAGCGGCGATGTTATCCCTTGCCCACTCGACGACGAGTCTTTGGTCAAGGAGTCCAGCATTCTGAGGAGCAGATTTTGCGTTCGGAAAGCCGAAAATGTTGACGCGATAGTTCATGATGACAAAGATATGGCCTTGGGTTTTCTGGATCCATTGATCTGGGATCTTGTACAGCGAGTCGGCCCCTCCACCGGTGAAGCCACCACCTGGAATGTAGATAAATACCGGGAGCCTTTCGGCTATCGGGTTTAGCGGGGCGTATATGTTGATATAAAGGCAGTCTTCGGATTGTCCGCCGTTGATGAGAAACTCCGGGACATAGTCGGTGTAAGCTGAGCTGGCGTTGCTGAGCTGCTGCATGCAGGATGGCTGGTACGAAGTTGTTGTCAAGTTTCCAAACGGTGTCTTGGGTTGAGGCGGCAGGAACCGAAGAGATCCAACCGGCGGCTCAGCGTAAGGAACGCCGAGCCACTGCCGAACGTCTGGAGTTGTTTCATTGATGAGCCCTGTTACGCTCCCAGCAGTGGTGTGGATCGTCAGGGAGCTCGGCTTTCGCTGTTGAGATTGGTTCGGGACCCCCCTGGCGCCCACGGCCAGAGAAAGGACCCCGTAGGCCAACAGAACGACACATTGCATGGTGAAGAAAATTCCCGGAAACAGGAGTTCTCGTGTCTGACAAGCGGAACCTGAGAGGGAAAAGGGCAAGAGACTGTCCCATCTCAGTGCGAAGCATTTGTGCCATTTATCAACCCAGACAAGCCCACTTATGCTGGTCCGGCCGAGGGATGGCAACAGGAGGATTACTAGGTTGTGCAATGGTACTGGGGCGATTTCCAATCCATCTGGGCAAGAAGCAACCAAACCGGCAGAATATTTAAGAGAAACCCATGTCAAGAATCATCGTTTGATTACGTTCCCCGCATTCGTAGCTACATTGGGCATACGAGATGGTCATCAACGTCGACTTTTCCCCCAGACCCCGGATTCTCCAATGCGGGGTTGCATTTTAGCTTGTTTAATGCGGGGATGATGGCAAATGCCACCTGCAAGACATCACCTGTCGCCCTCTGGATAAACTATCATCACAACTCGGCAGTATTGATGACTTTCAGTTGATCGTGCCGGCCATGACGGATGGGCCGTCTCAGAAGGCTTTGTTTAAGCGTCGATGTCGTCATCCGCCTCCAAATATTTGTTACTGAGAGTGAAACCATCCCAATGCCCAAAGCCAGAAATTCTGCCTTAAAGAGACCAAAAGCGAATGTAGTGTCATTGATGAAGTCTAAACTATGTAATGATTGAGGTGAACCGAACAGTGTGTACGAAGTAATCTTGGAGGCTTCCGCTTCTATGAGCACTCAATTAGTTCCCCAGACAAAATTGTCAGCTCGAGGCTCTACTTAGATGATATTCCTAGCAACCTGTGGAGCAACGAAATGTATCGGTTGAGATGTAAGCCCGCCAAGATCATGGCAAGTCGATTGGATCTCTTTGCTTGGACCTTGTCGAAAATGAGAGTGTCGAAGAGTTCGTTCGAAAATCGACCTTGCAGATCTTTCAGACCCCAACCAGCCTCGCTCCCAATCTCGGCAAGAATTTTACGGAACTCTTCAATCTCTGCCTTGTAGTCTTCTTTCATTAGCTTCTCCAACCAGGGTTTGCCATTGACTTGGAATTTTTCCCATTCTTTGGCCCAGTGAGGACGAACACGCAGCGGCGTTTGAGTTCGTGGGTCCTTCAAGCTCATCCACTTGTCGAGCACTTGTTGCGCGAAGCCAACCCACTTGTCAACGGGTGTCGCTTGCAAAGTAAGTATTTCGATGGCACATGTTCCCAGCTGATTGTGTCGCTGAGGAGCCATGATGATATCACTGCCTCCCATGATTCTCATTTCCAGAGGCATGCTCATAGGGCAATCCTTGATATTGGCATATGCCAGGAGGATTGCGTCCCACCAAGCACGCTGGACCGTAGCATAGTCAATTTCAACACGACCCTCTCTGGTCGATCCAGTGTGCTTCTTTGAAACCAGAGGGATCGCAACCTCCATGTCTCTGACGCGGACATTCTGTATAGCTCTTTGGAAGTGCAAGGCGTCTGGGACGTAGGTAGTGACCCTTTTGGTCGGAAGAGCGTTGGTTCCCGCCAGAGAAATGAGTGTTACGACAGACTCCCGAATGCCAGTCAGATCAATCAACTTCTTCAGGAAGTCCGCATTCTGTAGAATGTTCATCGTAATAGATTGTACGAAGGAGAGAAATATCTGCCCGTTGTCTGGGAACTCGACGACATCGCTGCTGTCCGCGGTGTCATTCCAGCAGTTGACCCATACTTTTTGAGAATATGGAAACCAGAACCATTCGGAATAGTAATCATTCGTAGCCTGGCGTTCAAACTCAAGTTGGCGCTCTCGTTTCTCCTTTGTGCTCAATGCCTTCCAAGGCAACAAAAGCACTGGTGGGATGAACCTCTCGTCCAAGTCGGGAGGAGGAGGGATGGCATGGGTCACAGGCACTGTCTTGGGATTCAACTGGGCGTAGGTCATTGGGGGCATCTCGAATGTGATGTGCGTGACAACCCCCATCAGCCCGAATGCACCACTGGCAGCACGAAGATGTTCAGGCTTAGTGACAGACCTTGCCTCGCCGTTGGCATCCACATAGTCGATGCGCCGGACAATGTCGCTCAATGTTTTGTGTCGTCGACCGGCACCGTGGCAAATTGGGGCATTGGATCCGCCCATGGTGATCTCTACCATAATAACGTTCATCGGCAGGGTGACTCGTCTGTTCTCAATGCACCACTGGCGAAGCCTCTCATTGGTGCAAGCTGCACCGATCTTGACCAGGTAGTTCCCTTCCTCGTTCGGCTTGGCGGAAATCAACTCAATATCTTCCAATTCCGTCGGCTCGTCCTGTCTGAAGGGCCAGAACGGGAGAGCAGTGGTATTGGGGAGCTTCGTAGCTTCCTTTAGGCCAAGGAGAGAAATCAGGATGTTCTTTCCAGGCCCGTCTCTGCCGAATACAGGGGACCAGGAATGACCTAAATTTTCCAGTTAGTACAAAATAACAACCCTTTTCAATAAGATTGGAACTGACGAAATCCTGCACAACGCACGCCCATGTTCTGCTCTTTTGCGAACTTAACGATCAATTGAACCTCCTTGACAGACTTGGGAACACAAGTTAGGTACGGAGTGTTCTCTACTGTCAGTCCCCAGTTCTGAAACTTTGTGTCATAGTACACCTGCCTATTGGTTAGCCAGTTGACCTCTTCCCTAGCCTCCGGCAAACCATTTACGCACCAGAATGCCTGCTCCTTCAAGCTCATCCTGATGAAGTTGGGTGAAGGCTCTCATGTCGGCAAGCAGAGATTGTAGGATTTGGGCAACAGGAAAGTCGGCCAAGTGTTCTATATGCTGCTCTTTGAGCTTTGTTATGCCTTGTGTCCCAATTTGAAAAATGCAAGCCGCTTGGTAGAGTTGCTCTAGTTCTTCTCGACATCCTAGGCTTGGGCCCATATTGTATTGCTTGCCCAGGTTCTTCGGGTCACCCGACTCCCCGCCTTCTAAGAACCTTTCGATGAGGTTTTGTTCATCGTCAGTATGCTTGTGTAAAATAGATGAGTAGGTACCGTCGGTCTCCGAGTCTTTGAAGACTCTCAATAGTCTTCGGATGAAGTGCACATGATCGACCTCAACATCCGGATTGACGTAATCAGCAAGCAGGTCTTTCAGACCAGGTACATCCTTGGCACTGAACTTGATGGACTGGTCTAAGCTGTCGACGATAAACTGAAGTCGATCGTTGACCGTACAGTCCCAAGCGGTTGGGGGCGCCATGAGGGATAGAAGGAATCCTCAAGACGGTATGAAACCGGACCTTCACAGGTCAGGAGATGAAAAGAATGAGAAATCGATCACTTTGGGTATACTGACAAAGACCTTTGTAAACCGGTCCACGGAGGCCGCAGTTTTGTATCACCTGGACTACACCTGGAGAGAAGGTAAGGCAGTGTTCGTCTCGTCAATACAGATTCCTGTTTCTCTGTGTCAGCCAATTGTGTAATTTCATGCGCGAAGTAAGAAAAAGACAAAAGATGATGCGTGTGTGAAGTCTTACCTCAGCCTGAACTAAGTTCCGTTGAGTGACCACAGGAAGGAGGTCCCTCACTTGGCATGCGTCGTAGGGTTGAACGAAATACCAGGTCTTGGGGAAACAAACGCAGCATGGGATGCGCTGCCCACGACAATTATATAACAACTTTGCGAGAGCGTTTTCTAGCGCAATTAACAGCACCGAATTGACGAACGTTCGTCAACCTGCCTAATTTATGACAACGATGTGGTATCGTAAGATCTATGTTCTAATACAGGTTGATTCCAATTGAATTGAGTCACAGGACATTAAAAGTTGGCCGCATTGGGTTGTGCTATTGGCGGCTGAGATAGTGTCTGACTGGTATGTCGCGTGCACTCCGTGAGGGTGTCGTGTTGCTGACAACTAAAAGCGTGCGTCCCCGCGCCTCGACGGCTAATCACGAGAATTAAATCTGGACATTGCGCTATTTAGTGAAAAATCTGATAGGAATCGTAGATATCATCCATGCATTGGCTAGATATCATCCGTCTATCTGACTCTCGACAGAAAGATTCGGTAATTACACATGTCGGGTCGAAGTATGACAAGCAGGCCTCTGTGTTTATGAGATTTCAGGGTTCATCAATGTCGAAAAGGCGTAATAGCCAAAACGTCGCCGGGGTAGGCTTTTGCAATGACCTGTGAAGCGTGGGGGTGTCAGAAGCGCGCATCATCCTCACTAATTACGTTTCGTTCCTGCACCACACCAGGCTATGTATTTGCCGAAGGCGCTACCGCAAGCCTCCCGCGCGTGCTTAAAAGTACACAGTCATGCTGTCACGAAGGTCAGGCCCAGAGAATTTAGTCCTGCTTGGCAAACGTTTGCATGATACCTTATGAAGCGGGCAAATTAAACCGTCCCAGTGATTCAAATATTCTGAAGAACACGTGAGATCACAAACGCGTTCTGGAGAAAATAACCGAATGCGACTACGAAGCATATCCTTTGAAATGGCATGTATAAGTAAGTACTTGTCTATTTCTAAGCCTATGTCCATCCAATGCAAAAGGGAAAACATCCCCCTCCCTCTGTCACGCTGTGCCAACTTGCGTTCATAGTTAGGCCAAATAACCCCGCAAGAAAAGGCACAGATATTACTCAAGCCAGAGAAGCACCTTCTTGGGGCTGGATTTCAATGAGATTGCCATCGGGATCAGCCACAAAAATCAGAGGCTCAGTGTTCGGAGCCAAAGCTGCCTCGATCTGCTTCTTCTCGGCGGAGCTCAGCTGGTCAAGAACTTCAGCAGGCAGACCAGTGGCACCAGACACCTTGCCCCCCATAGGGAGCGATTCTCCGTATTTTTTCATGACATTCACATCGGGGAGGTCATCCAATCGGCTTTGCATAGCCTTAATGTCTGGAACGACCATACCGATATGCGCAAATGTGTTGGGTCGCTCGATACCGGCCTCGATGTTGTTGACAGGGACGTCGACATAGATCAACTCAATCAAGCCTTCGGCGTTGTTCTTCTCGCGGTTTAGCTCCAGAGTAGTCTGATAACCGGTTCCGTTCTTTCCGCCGTGGCTATGTCCCATGTACGTGATAGAGTAATGCTCGGTAACGTGCAAGGTGAAGATCTTGCGAAGACCGAAGACGTTTGAGTAGAAGTCGACGCTGGCGGTGAGGTTTTTGACGTTGATGCAAAGGTGGTTGATGAAATAGCCAGTCGTAGCGTAGTCCGCGGGATCATCAGTCCCGAGTTCCGGATAAGGGTATTGGATCGTCCCGTTTGTCGATCGGGCTTGAAATTGAGGCAGAGCGTGGCCGATGACATGGCCGAGAAGCTGAGATCCGATGATGATGGCAGTGAAGAGGCGAACCATGGTGGTGGTTTGTGCGGCGTTCAAGTATTGGTAGCGGTTAAAGTGGTTCTGAAAATCAAATATTTTTCTGGGTTCTCAAGATGAAGAAGGCAAAGAAACCAAAGTGAAGTCAAAGGCTAGGAATTATTGCGCATTTATATCTCTTCGAAAGCGCGTGTTGAGCACTTTCCGACCCCAGTGTGTTCATCAGTGTTCATCCGGTCGCCGCCCTCGCTTCTCGCGGTCGCGTTTACCAAAGTCCCAAAAAAGGTGTTGGTTGGTTTTCACTGCCATAAGTCTGCCCGGACCCGACTCGAGCGACAACGCCATTGGGCGCAGCCTGGATAACCCCTGGCGGCACTATTCCTTCGTGGCTTAGCAGGGCTTACAGAATCTTGTCGCGGACGGTCGGATGATCGGCGGCGCTGTAAGTGAGGTACTCAGCGACGGCGCATTTGTTGATGCTCACCTGCAATGAAGTCGGTATTGCGTTTCTAATGGTCGTCATCACACGCGATTTTTTATTAGCACGAGACTCAAGGTCGGTGCCTGATAACATTGAACTATGCGATACAATTTGAGTTGTTGCAGAAAGCCTCACATTACTACCCCAGCCGAGACTCAGTCGTGCCTCATGCGCCGCAGACTATGTCTTGACCGCATATTCAGCTGCTCCACGTAAATTAAATACGTGGCAATGAAACGGGGCAATTTGACTAGTTGCAGGGTGCCTTACAAGTCATTTCAACGTTTTCTGCTGGGAAGAGATTGAGCTTTCTTGGCCAGATAGCACCTTTCGAAAACATGTTCAAATTGTGGTAAACGCACCGGCGTGACAGCGAACCTCACCCAGCCAACCTTTGCACCAGACGCCTAAAGTTTACTGTCCCTCCATCCATTGACATTCTTGCTTTCTCCCATCTTGCCTTCATATCCAACCAGGATCCTTGCCTGCTGGAGATCTTGTGCAAGACCACCTAGATGGACCACGTCGGCAGCAACCATGATGAGGCTCATACGCTCCCCAGCCGCCTTCAGCTTTTCGGAGCTGCCGAGAGGAGCAGATCCAAACGCAAAGCCGGCGTACGGTTTGTCATGCTTGTCAATCGTGTTGAAGAACAGTTGGGATATCTCCAGCCATTCGGGCTCTGTGGCACCGATGCCACCCCACTTGGCTTCAAGATTCATGCTGACCCGCGCATCAAGTGTCCCAAACCATACGATATCAATATCGGGACATTCTGTGAGAATCGCGTCGAGATTGCGAACCCCCTCAGCTGATTCAATTTGGATCATGATGGCAGCCTGGTCGTTGAGGCACTTGTGCAGGTCGCGCGAAGTGTCATACGGGGCATCAGTGAACCCAGGAACAAGACGGAAGGGAGGCAAGGACCGAGTCCCGTTCTGGTTCGTTCCAAACTTTGCAGCCGAAATGACGTGTTTTGCCTGCTCGACGTTTTCGACTTGTGGGATTACGAGACTCGCACCACAATCAAGTGCATGACCAATGGCGCCGTGATCATGACCAGGGACACTACAAAATACGGATGAGAGGCAGTACCGTCGATGTTAGGGCGTTGGACTTACCGAACGAATGGAATTGTCCGACCGCCACTCATAAAAACGGTCTCATGAACCATCTAGCAATGTCAGTTGAACTCCTTACGGTAGGTATGTAGACACTTGATTTACAGTAGTCATGGTCTCCACGTTACAAGATGTATGCTCCCAGTCAATCCAGCAAGCGTCGAATCCCATGGGCGCGACATAACGCGTAATTGGGACGGAACTGAGTCCTGCATAATAGCAGATAATGGGTGGAATCTTCTTATCGTGGGCATCTCGGATGGCTTGACGAGCTTTGTGAGGCTGGAAGAGAGACGGAGCAGCGTACGCCATCATCCCCTTTGAGGAGACAACCTTGTACTCTTCGCCGTTTTTGGACATTTTGATGAAGTTACGTCGTTGGAAATGTTTAGTAGGTATGGAGGAAATAGATTTCAGAGACCAAGTTGCAAGAGCCTGTGTTTGAAGAAAAGGGGCAGTCGAATCTCAGAATAACCCAGATCATGGTTCCATTCATATACAATTACCTTCATTAGCATCTGAAGTACCGATGATGACTGTCAGCTAGCGGCTGACTCCATATGCAAGCTTCGTGTAGACAAGTATGCACATTTCGTGTAGACATGCAACCTTCGTATAGCTTCATCTGCGCCTCTTAACCAAAGGATCTAAGGGCTAACCGTGTAACAGATATCTCGAGCAGCAATGGAGCATCCACTGCATCTCAGACTTTAGTAAGTCCGAAATACCGCAGACGTCTGATGTAGACTTCATGGCGTTGAACGGTGCCGAGGTCCTCAATGCTAATTGACATTTCGTGAGAACTAGTAAGCCGAGGCCAAAACACCAAATTTGGTTAGTTCAAACCCATTCAGCATGTATTCGGCGTACCTTTTATAGAAAATCCTTCAAGCATAGGTAGTCGCTTGGACAGCTTTGCGACGTCCCGGTCGCCGATGTGTGCGCGCGGCTAACACGGACTCCGTTAAGACGTAAGTCGTCCATCGTCAGTGCCTAGATACGGTTGTTTCAATCGCTGGAAGGAAAGATAGCTCCGGCCGATCGGCCATATCTTGAATTACTGAACATTGAGGTGAGCTTCCGAGGACGCTGTCTCATACCTGACCACACGCGATACATTCGATGAGAAAACTAAACACTTTTAAAAGACTTACTACCACCGATTGATGTCTTGAATTTGACATGATTGAATGCTCCCGACGACCATTCACAAGGTTGTTTTACCTGTGCCTGAATGAGTGAATCCCGCTTCGATACCAAAGCGGGACATTTGTCAAAATATGTGCATCTCAATCGCAGTATTGGCATGCGCCTATTTGATTCGGATGGACCAATACCAGCGCGTGCGCGACGGCAAAGCCACATGGGTCTCAAAAGCGGTCGCCATTCACCGAGTGCCACCTTTTGTCAGCTCCGTGGACCGTGGCTGAGACGGGAATCGGTCCTGGCTCCAAGAGTCCTTGTGCTGTTCCAGTGCCTATCTTCTGTGATCTTTGGTCCCGTCGGAGACGATGCCCGTTCTGGGCAGCTCATCGGACTCGTTGGTGATGGGCGAAGTTCCAACTCACGACTCTTACCAAAGCGGGGGCCTTGGCCGGGGTGCTAGTAGAGGGGGGTTACATCACAGCCTCTCTCGAACCTTGCATTTCCTCTTCGCGGAACGACCATTGCTTTTTCCTGGTGCTAGTTCTGTTGGACCTCCTGAGTTCCGGCGTTATGTCCTGCCGAACCACCAACATGCTGTAGGGGTTGGGCCTTGTCCGCAGTGTTGGCGCCAACATCATGGGGCACAATGACAGGGGCTAATAGTGGCATCTGTTGGTTCGCTGACTGACTGCTTCTGCATACTCTTGTCACCCTAAGCGGCCCTTGTTAAGGATGGATGTACACGACATACTGGTTGAGTTCTGATGCTTCTGTAAGCCATTAGTTTCATCAAATTAATCGTCACTCGCTCACATACAACGTCCGTCGAAGCCGAATGAATCGCCAGGCCGTACGGCGAATAAGACTGGGCTGTTTGCCTGCTTCCACTTGTGGATGAGGCTGCATGACGATTGTGGAGTTGTTGGAATTGAGGTTGTTCACGCCTGTCGGTCTTATCACCCGTTGGTGATCTTCGAATTTCAGTCAGTGCCGCTTGAATCCTCTGGGGTTGGACCGACACCACCGCATATCCCCTTTATCGAAGATCGGATGTCCAAGACAAACACGCCAACCCATGTTTGGCGACCATCGTTTTACAAGCCGGTTGACCGTTTCTCCCCGATCACAAAAAAAAAAAAAGAAAAAGAAAAACAAAATAGTCGCAAATGCAGCGAAGCTCTCTTGGTGTTCTTCGTTGACATTGAATCGCGATCGATCGGCACAGACCTGCACCATCCCATTATGTTGGTGGAACAGAAGATGGCAATCTCGCTTTATTTGTTTGCGGTTCTCGGTCAGGGTACCAACAAGATCAAGCCAGCCTGCCATCGGGGCACATACCG
The DNA here is from genome assembly GCF_026319265.1 of Colletotrichum chrysophilum. Lineage (NCBI taxonomy): Eukaryota > Fungi > Ascomycota > Sordariomycetes > Glomerellales > Glomerellaceae > Colletotrichum > Colletotrichum chrysophilum. Next base: position 18,705 of record NW_026517578.1, on the reverse strand, counting down.
ATAACTGAGGGCGGTTGGAAGGCATTTGCAACTCATGCAGGGGCAAGATGTGATTGAGCTTACGGCAACCGGGCTGCTGGGCCGCCTCCGATGGAGAGCCCCATGACATCTTGGCATACAAGTTGTGTCAAATACAGCTTCCTCGTCCCCTTCCAACGCGACCACAAAGAGTTGAAGTTTTCTAATCTCAGACATACATAGCCGTTCTTGAAGAAACCTGTAATTCATTGAGACAGCTTCAGTTCTACACGCCCTCTTTCCAAGTCAGCAATCTCCGTAACAGTCTTCGAAAGCTGCATACATGGATCATTTCACCCTACGATACGGCCCGGCGATCGAGCCAAGGCCACCGAGCCCGCCTGAGGGATCACTGGGATGGGATATCCAGCCTGACACTCAGACACCAGCCTTCGATCTAGCTTCCTCAATGGCTGGGTTGACGGTGGAACCTGACTTGAGCCTGAATGAGAACATGAAAGCATTGTTCCTGGCCAGAGTCATGGAGAAGGCCCGGAAGCTCATCTTGCGGCGCGTGAAAGAAAAGAAGGTTGCCGACGACGCTGAACTTGACGACTTCAAACTCGACGTTGAACATTGCCAGCGATGTTATCACTCAATTTTCCACAACCTGCCAGCTTCCTTCGATGCTCGGAACAACGACAATACCCTTGCAGTCTTGGACCGGCAGAAACTGCACGCTGCAATTCAGGAGGCGCTCAAAGACGTCAGCGAGCAAGTATTCCTTCTTGTAAAAATGCCAAGGCGTACACCTTATTCGGAATTGAACCTCGCACACAGGTACTCGGCCCAGATCGTCACGCCTGCGGTGTGTTTGGAGGTCATGGACCGCGAATACCAACGCCGCATGTATAGCGACGTCGAGCAGGTGAACTTTGACGAGCTTCGCGCCTTTTGGCTGCAGGTTGCGCAGAATCCACAGGATGTGATGAGGATCAGGTAGGTGGTGCGTCGTGCGAAGTTGGTGTGCAAGAAGTGGGATGACGGGATCTATTCAGACCTTTCCTCGGTGCTTTGGCGTGCTTTGTGGTTTGCAAAGAGGGGCCAGGTTCAAATGGTGTAGCTGGGTTGTAAAAATCTTCGGCGCCTTTCATTTTCCTGAGAAAAACACTCATCAAGAGCAGGCACGAGATGGAGAGGACATGGACGGATTGCAGGCTCATCCCAGCTACGGTCATCACGCCCATGACCAGAGAACAGTCCCATGAAATCAGGCGGCGGCGCGGTCTTTTTCGTTTGGCTAGATTGACGAAGTCGGTCGGGTGATTGGTGCCTGGGAGCCTGTCGCGTTTTTTGGGCGGTCAATTCGCCTTCTTTGATGGCTTTGGAAGTTTGAAGGTTGTAGGTCTTTCGGTCACGGGAATACAATTGGCGACGTTGTGTCAAAAAGATCTTCATCGCGATCAACAATGCAGAATTGAAGCAAAAATGAATCCCTCCATGCAAAGAACGGGGGCAGGATCTTGAATAGAATGTTTTCTCATTAGGCACACAGAAGACCTATTTGCATAATGGCATATCCAGAAGCAAGTCCTTCACCGGGCTAGTCAGATGTCCGTAGCAGCCGTGCCGATATAGAGATCTCTATACTGCGCCAGTTTCCCCCCAAGGTTTGTCAAAGCGAGCTTGACATGCTCGTTCTGTTCCCGCAATATCTCGATGATGGAACCTAGACGGAGGCGTGCCTCTTTGCGGGCTTTCCCTTCCTCTAACCTAGTCCTGAGGCCAGCAACCTTTTCTCGCAGAGGGGAGAGATTTTGCGTCTCCGACTCGCAGCCAGGAAGTTGGCTGAGTTCGAGACGGAGCTCTAGCTGCCGTTCATGATTGTTGAGGTCTTGCTCCAACCTCTCCAACTCCGCATTGGCCTTGATCGCAGGATCGCCTACCATATCGTCGGGCTCGTGCATGAGTGCTGAAAAAACAGTCTCCATCTCTTCGAGTTGCTTCATTTGGGCTATGCTGGCAGACAGGGTGGCGATTCTGCCTTCGAAATGTGTCGACCATGTCTTGCGCAGTTCGTGGAACGTGGCAATGTCATCCCCGGCTATTGGCTGGGTAGTCGGCACGTCGTCAAAAACGGGGAGATTCAGAAACTCGGCAAACGCGCCCTTTTCGGCAGGCTGCTCATCAGCAAAGAGCAAGAAAGCCTTGCGCCACGGGTCGGCCGCGAGGGTACCGGGCGGTGTCTGTCCCGCGAGTAAATAAATGGCGTTGGCAGCGACGAATACGCTGCTGTTACGCTCGTCGTCTTGTTCGGCGCAAGGAACTTCTGCAATCTGCCAAGAGCTTGAAGAGCGGCCAAGATAGTTGCGAGCAAAACGGGAAAAGATCTCGCCAGCTTTCGTCCGGTTATCTAGGGAGGGCATGGAATCTAGAAGGTCCACACGGTGTGTCTCGGGATGTACCTTGACAAGCACCCAGTGGCCACGAAGATGCATTGGTAGGAGCAGGATGTCAGGGTGCTTTTCAGACAGCATGGTCTTGAGCTCGCGAACGGTAGGCGTGTTCGACGCGGCCAGGATCAGAGGGTGGATGACCACAGTGAGACCGTCTCGCCTGGTGGAACACGTCGCAAGCGCAGAGATGAGGCGATACATTATGTCCTCGTCCTGCCGCTTATCGGGTGCCAGGTCATCGGCAAGCCAGTTGGAACTTTTCGTGGGCTCGTTCTCTACCTCTGCCGTTGCACCGCTCGCTTTGGATGGGGTTGGGCGGCCATTTTGGCCTGTATCTGGCGTGCCTTCCAGATCGACGTTCGTGGACGAGACTGAAGAAAGAGGGGAGGAGTTTGCGACAGGGCTCGCTTCCTTGTTGAGGGATCGGCGGGAGGATCTCGTGGGCTTTCCAGCAGAGGGATCGGATCGTTTCGCAGGAGGAAGCTCGAGGTCGGCGGTCCCAGACGACCGCTTCCGGGTCGATGACAGCGACGGTTGGTTGCTGGATTTGCTGGCCGACGTGGAGAGTTCAGTCGTGGTTGTCTGAGACGTGTGCTCAAAAATCCGGACTGCCTTTGCATCGCGACGAGACGAGGCGGATCCATATACCCGTAATACTCCCCTGGTGGTAGCTGTCTTCCGCGGGGGTGCGGGTGTTGTCGCGGTTGGGTTGGCTTCGTTGGCCTGTTCGAGGTTTGAATCGGCATCGCTGGAGCTGGAGCTGGAGCTGGGGCTAGCTGGCGGCTGCATAAAAAAAACCAATCGTTAGCATGATGCCGGTCGGGAGGGGGATGTAATTGACGAGGGTCGCTCGCCGTTTCGAGGAACATACCATCACAGCCGAAGAACGAGATGATCTGGTCCCTACTGTGCCATTGGATGTGCGACGCGATGCATCTATCTGGGCAATTGCAGCTTTGACATCGTCCGCGACCCAAGGAGGTGGGGATGACAACGGCCCGAGGCCAGCTTTTTCCAGGCGGCTAGTTATCGCCTCGTCCAGCGAATGCTTTGCCGTGTTCCATGGCACTCGTGCGCGAAGATCGCGTAGCGCGGAGAGGAATTTGGCAGTGAGGGTCTCGGTGCCGAAGAAGGCGAGGAAGTTGGCGAGGGAAACCTCCCACTTCTTGCACAGCGATTCGACCTCCCTGCGGTTCCGCTCCGAGGGGATGTGATTGAGGGACGGCTTGGTGGCAGTATCGCCATGCTGCGCAGTGCCTAGAGACTGGCGAGTAGACGGCATGGTACCGTTGGCGGGCTTTGCGTGACCATGATGGTGTCGAGACAAGATTCGGTCCCGGTCGCGATGTGCGAAGACGAGACCCAGGCAGGCAGGCAGACCTTCGGTGGGCGTGTTTGCCGTACAGGTACGGATAGGTAGGTTGCTCCCCGCAACCAGGATGTTTGCGAGCTTTGCAGCAGCCGTTCCAGCTTGCGGAAAGGTCCCTGGCAAACCCGACCTCCACCGGCCAGAAGGGGCAGGGGTCATCGTTGTTCCCCCCGACCAACAGCGACCAGAAGGGGCGGGGCTGTTTTAATTGGTTGATGTCGCTGCAGTAGCGTCCCTTTTGATTGACATGGATATCGTTTGATGATCGACCACCGAGGGAGTTTCCCAACGTCCTTTTTTCAATTATATCGAATAGGTGCCTCGGAGCTCTACTGCAAACAGAAAAGCCAGCGAACCGAATCTACCACCCACGCCGTAACCCTATGACCGCTGGACTCCTAGCAACCTCCCTTCTCCGTCCGGTCCACGCTCGTCCCTTTTGACAGCCGCGGAGAATGCCATGGCGTACTGCTCGCACGTCATGCGTCCTGGAACGTCGCAGTAATCGGTGAAATCATGGGCGCCGTACCACCGAGTAATCTCGTTGATGAACAGCGGTCCTCCGTGGTGCCTTGCAGCGACGTCGAGACGGCATCCGATATCCGACGAGCCAAGCTGGGGACTGTTGAGCTCTCGGAGGGATTCAAACACGCCAAGCGCATATTCCATGACTTGTTTTCCCGTGAATCCTCTCCGCTTGAAAGATGCCTCTGGCGGCCTGCTGGCACCGATCAGGCTGTCAGGAAAGGTTTTCGTGAGGCAGATTTTGTGCACCTCGCCTTTGAGGCCGCGAACGCCCTCAGGGTCAGGTTTCGTGACGATGAAGACGCGAAACTCCTCAAGCGAAAGAAAGTCGACGAATTCTTGGTGGAACCATGACTCCTTGGACGCTTCATCGACAGGCCCAGGACCACGCACAGGATCGAAGCAAGTCAAGCGCGGACGTACGTTCGTTCCTGCATGCAATGAGCAGCCACTCCACGAGCGCTTGTTGAAGGTTCGAACCCCTGATAGGGCACATGTACCGTTTCCGAAGCAAGTCACAGGGCGCCAGTCTCGTCTTTTCGCAGCGACCGCGTCGAGAATCCGAATGTCTGGAAGTTTGTACCCGTCTGCCTGAGCTTCTTCGCGGGTCGGATATACCGTCAAAACCCCGGCATCTGGATTCCTGCTGATGTAGCCTTCGACGTCGTTGTAGCGGCCCAGGATGATGTCTCGAAATGGGAAGCCCGTGTCCAACAGGATCACCACAAGACGACAGCGATGACTGAGTTTGAGATGTCGGTGAAGATCATTTGCGCGGAGATGTTCCTCGACACAATCCCAGGTCATAATGGTAGATCTCTGCGAGCCGCAGTGATGAACTCCTGCCGAGGCGACAAGAAAGGTCTGGGCAACGCTCATTTTGCCATTCGCGACGCGAACAAGACTAGGAAAAAGGTCGCAGAGATAGCTCGCCTCCTCATGTGAGGCCGGCAGCCATGGCGCGGCATCGGGCTGCGTGTCATCCAAGTCGAACGTGACGGTCGCATACGGACTGAAGTTGGGGTTGAAAACCGCACTGTCGCCCTCGTATGAACCGTCTGCCATTGGGCACTAGAGAATGAACGATTGTTCAACGGGGTATGGCGTCTGTCTTGGCGATTCCATCGATGCGTGCGTATGACGGGCTGGGATAACTGGGGATGTGGACGGAGCCGAGGGCTTGGAAGTGGGCGAGGTGGTATGCTTTGATATCTTATCAAGCACTTCGACACATGGCTCTGCCTCTTGGAATGTCGAGGCAGTCTCTGAGTCATCATTACGGGAGGCTGAGTTCATGCGCGGGCGATTTTCCTCGTCTTGAACCACCAAGGAGGGTTGAATGCGACATGGGCCGATTTCGCCGCGCATTTTCGGGTCTGGCGCTTGGCAGGCGATGGAAAGTTGGTCAATGAGCCGATCGAATGCCTCGAGAATCTGTACGCGTCTGACTTGGGATGCCCTGTCAGCAGGTTTCAAGGCTTGTGGTTGCAAGACTTACTTGGACGCAGGGGTTGGAACGACGAAGGGAGGACAGGTCCGACGAGTCGCTCGGCTCAAAGCTAAAGCTGGCAGGTTTGCCAAGTTTCAACAACCAGAATATCTTCGCGGAATCGATGGGGAGAATGTTTCGTTGGGTCGAGTTGCTGCAAGGTTCTTGGCGAGGGTTGGGTGTCGGAGGAGACTCGGGGCGAGAATGGGAAGAGGCGAGACCTATTCGTAGGCGGTCTGAGAAGAACGCAATACAAGGGAACAAACGGCCGAGAGACAAATTCAGAGACTAGGGTGAAGGAATTTGTGAGAGATCCGTGGGAGGTTCGAGAATCAGGAATCGCTCTTTGGGGGGTAGGTCGTTTGGTTCCAGGCACTTTGCTCGGGCTGAGGTGTAGTAGTCTAGACCAAACAAGTCTTGTGCAGCGTTGATCCACGTCACGTTGATAGTTGTCTTCATTTCCATGAATCTTCACATAGAATTCTGCATGATCTTTGAATATTCTTTGGTCTCTCGAGAGAGAGACACACTGGCCTTGGACAGCCATTCTCCGGGAGAACACGGTCAACAGCCCCCCTCCACCCCTTCGGATCTGGAACCAATCCACTACGCCGACATTCCACTGCCGACATCCAGATAGCTCCTCAAGGCTTGAGATCTTGCGAGTGGCTTCTAGTGTTTCCAGTATTAGGATTGAAAGAAGATACTTTGAAACTTTTGTTGGAGTCTCTTGTCTCTAACGGAAGGATTGTTTTCAACCGAGACCGCCCACGTTTCCTGCGTTTGCGCGGCTGCACATCCTGTGTACTCGATGGATTTCGGTTTATATTTCAACTGGTCCATGTCCGCTTTTGAAAGACCCAGGGTAACTCGCTCTAGGCCTGGCAATGGACGAAGTTGAGGTCGTCGAGGTGTGCCATAGCTCAGCGTTGCGGCCAGGGACCCACACTTCCGCGCAGCTGCCTTCACCACGACGTTGCCTTCTTCGCCCACAAGCTACCACCGAAAGCCAGTCTCAACCGGCACCCGTACTCATCGGCTCCCAGGCAGAAAATCGTTTATCTCCATTGCATTTTGTCCACCGCAGAGCTCTCGGTCGTCGTCTGCCTGGTTCGAGGGAAGCCTGCACCCAGCATCGCGAGGTGCTCTTGACCAGAACTCCCAGCTCACCGTTCACCAAAGGCAACGCGCAGTACCCTTGACAATCGAGAGATGGCTAAACGAAAGACGAAGACAGGTAAGCCCTCCCCAAGAGACCTCTTCGCACCCGTTCCCTCCGTTGCTGTCTCAAGATCTGACCGCCTACCCCCAGCGGCTCGCTCGTCCAAGCTCGGCGTCATCCTCTCCTACAAATCGACAACCAAACCCTCCAGCTACGTCGACACCTTCGACCTCCGTGTCCTCCCCGCCAATCCGCCGTGCCCCGCCTTCTGGATCAGCGAGTCCAAAGCCCAGCTCATCGACCCCGAGGCCGTCTGCTACTTTTAGGAAAAGTGCGCCGGCGGCCGCCAGCGTCACATGGCTCATCCCGACCGCTGGGTGCCTCTGAAAATACTTGCCGCGCGGAAGGGCACCGACAAGAGAGGCACATTTGTTGTACAGTACGAGACGCGGTTTGTGGGACGCACCGAGGCAGCCTGGGTTGCCGCCACCAAGGTGGGCAGAGTGTTGATTGCCGAGTTTTGGGAGTCGTACAAGGCGCACAGTGGCCGCTCTCAGGAAGATTGGCTAGAAGGCCGCAAGCTATCGAAAAGTGCGGTTGATTCTCCTTGGCTTGAGAAGAACTGCAAGTCGCTGGAAGACAAGGGATCAGCCAGACCGAACCGCAAGAAGCGGACTGGCGGGAAGCACGAAGAGAACGAGGATGATCTTCAAGAGTGGTTCCCTGCCCTGACGCACCACTGAGAGTGCTATTTACGAGCGTCTGGGAGCGTACGACAATGTGTAGTCCAGTCGCTGCGCCATTCGACATATTGACCACGAGACTCGACTCAGGATGGCAGCAAGCGTGCGACCCAGGCATCTCTTAGGGGGGATGGAAGATTCGTCATTGGTCTGTTCCGAGTTTGTGTAATCTTGGGGAGATTCTGAAATGGCAGCGTTAGGAAATACGAGTATTGACGCGAATAGCACGAGGTCTAGTCGTGGTTATATTCTGATGCTACCATTGATCATAACGACGCATAAGCGGATAAGAATGTACTGCATGCCGACCCCATTTCTACGTGATATTTGCAGGCCACCCCAGGATACCACAATGCAGACCAAATACCAGAGGCGTAAGATATCATCAATGACCCCCGGGCTGTGTGAGCTGTGTGGGCTGTGGAGTGTTTGGAAAAGCTAGGCTATTGGGATCAAACTCCCCGATTCCAGACTTCCAGTATTCGACAGTGGAAACCATGGCAAGCGAAGCCTCTGGATCATGCGGTCCAATGCTCACATCAGAGACCTTGCTAACCGCCTCGCGGAAGATTTCCTCCCGAAAGATGTTTGAGTCGAATCTTTCCTTTGGATATCTGTTTTCGAGTCCTTTGTGGCAAATCTTTCTGATTGCGTGTGCGACCTACACTCCGCAACTAGCAGCATTAGGACTCTGAGGGACATCCTGATCGTTGTGAATGAGGTTAGCCTGCTGCCTTGCACAACTACTAACATAGACTGGAAAAGCTTTTGGCTCGCCCATTGGCCGAGTCTTAACGTTTCTATGAATAGACTTTCCAAAGCCAGGTGGGCATCGATACTGAATGTATTGCCGCGTTCTGAACCCGTATTCGTATTTCTGAAAGGATCGAGGTGTTTGATCGAGGGTAACTTTCCGAACCCTGTGAAACCATCGTGCACGATCATAAGCGACCAATGACCGTTGTTCGAGACGTCAAAATTGATCGGCACCAGAAGGATTTGTCCGCTGCCTTTCGAGTATCCTTCAGGAAGCCTCGAGGGGTAACGTCCCACGGAGGTATCAGATTTGGGGCCAAACCATCCCGCGTCTGCGATGATATACTTTGGTCGGGCTTCGTTGGCTGAGTCTCGTCTGACGGCCCAAGAATTCAAGTTCATGGTCGCCTCGGTCAGTGACTCGTCACTTTGGAGCTCTTGGCATATGCGCCTTGCAAGAACGGCGTTCAAGTTTGCTTGCCGCTCAATTTCCGCGGCAACTAGCTCAATGTCCTCAGGCGAAGTGTTGCTTGCGAGCTTCTCCGACTGAGCGTCTTGTTGAACCATCGTGGTCGACTTCCTGTGCAAGCTGAAAGATGTAGAGTGACTTTGAACAAATGCAAGGCTCTCCGGAAGTGCGTATTGTCTGTGAGCCCGATTGGAAGTTTACCAAAAAGTTGGCTGTGAATAAAGTCGTGAAGATGGAAAGGTAGTGGTAGGCTGTGCTGGATTGACGAGTGATGTTGGATGGTGGAGGATTGCAAGTATTTCGTGGAACCGCTTCAAAAACAAGAGCATCTCACCAGGGCAGGGTACCTACCTACCTACCTCGCCCACCACCAAGAGTTAACCGGGGAAGGCGTCAATCCATATTTCAGTGCGCTCAAGGAAGCTCCGTGCAGAGTCACGTAGAGACACAAAAGGGCGGGGCACATTGGTCCTGCTCTTGGTGGCTGTTTGCCGTGCTGAGTGATGGCTGAGGCACGCCCGCCAGTAGCATCGGGAAGGGGGCAACGAGCACTTCGTGCCTTAATTATGGAAAGTGCACACAGTGGCGGATGGGGATGGGGACTGCTCAGGTCGGAAGGTACGGCTCCTGATTTTCATGTGTTAAAGCAACTACTTTTCCTGTGTGCTCGCTTCTATCATTGCTGCTATTGTTGTTGCTGTCGTTGCTACTACCGTCGTCCGTCGTCGTCATCTGTCACTGTCGTCATCTGTCGCTGTCGTCGTCCATTGCCGTCGTCTGTTGTCGTCGTTTATTGCCGTCGTCCTCATCAAAGCCACCTGGTAAACGAAGTCGCCCAGACACAGGAAATTAGCCGGTCTCGGAAGGCGCCACAAGCCTCGCATGTTCCTCAACTCATCCAGCGTACCTTCATTGCATATCGGGCCCACCTCATCATGAATGCCTCCTTAACACGTTCTGCGGACTGGGGCGAGCACATCCACGGCATGCACTTTCCAACCTCCACAAGGCACGCCTGGGACAGTACGGGGGTCAAGGCAGCAAGGGCTACATGGTCCGGTCATGCCATGAGATCAGGCTTGGATGCATTGCCAGAGAAGCTGCGCCAGCTGCGCCTCCTTGGTTTCCTTTTTTGCAAAGCAATAGTCCGGGAGGCTCCCGCCCAGCCAGGAATTCTTTCACTCGAGTGAAAGAAACGGAGCAAAATAATTCGGCATCTCACGCAGAAGATTCTCGAAATGACTGCCGTCAAAATCTTGGTGGACAGAGTAACGGAAAGGAGCTCGCTCCAATTTGGACGAACTGAGGACTCAGATGGCCAGGTTGAAGCAGACACTTTACGATCAAGTGCACATTTGAGAGATGGGGAAATTGAAGGGTATGATTGCATCTTTCCGCGTTTATTATCTCGCGAGCAAGTAATTACGGTGCTTCAAAGCTACTTGTTGGTTCCTGCGAAACCCATGGCCGGTGCAGATGGTCTCCGCGCGATTGGCGTTCCTTTTCAGGTTGGTTACTACTGCATCGACAACCAAAACGACGCGAATCAAAGAGAATCCTGACCTGTTCGTGTTTTCGTTGTCTTTCCTTCGACCTTCGACGAGGTTGAACGACGGCAGCAGCGTTGTCGAAAGCCTTCGAGTCAGTCCGAACGGAAAAGGGTTGACAGGGGATCCTTAACAGAGTCCTCAATTGAAACAGCTCCCTCAAAGACGCCAGCAACGTTACAGAAGGCAACTGAAGGAGACGGAGCGATACAAAAAGATATCTCCCAATCGACAGAGAGGAGTCCCGGCACACTATCATTGATACCGCCGCAAAGATCTGACATCGAGATCGGGTATCAGAAGCATGCCATATCACCCGAAGACCAAACGCCAGAATAGCACCATACGTAAACAAACCCGAGGAGATACCACATCTCCAATGTTGATGTGTGGTACCACCCGCTACCTTTTTCCCCTCTTGCCCTCGGCCTTGCATTCCTTGATAGCATCGCTGGGGAGGCAGTTTTCCGGCGTCCACTCAGCCTTGTCGTACCCCACGAATTCCACCAAATATGCAACGCCTCCCTGTTCCCTACCTCGGACCTTGTTCATCTTCCTCTCGCCGAGGATCCTGCTGACGATAAACGGCCCTGTGACGGGGTCCAACCCCAGCACGCGGTTTCTCCTGTTCCACCCGCTCGGGCTCCAAAACTTGGAGACCACCTTCCGGCAGCTGTGCCACAGCTCTTCCTCGGGTTCCCATGTGGGTTCGTCATGTAGCCATTTGCCTCCCCATTGAACCAGCAGTTTGACGTCGTCGCCCTCGCGTCGGAAGTCCAGGATCTTGTGGACCGGGTATTGCTTGTTGTCCGAGTTTGGGCCGGACACTGAGGGCTCCCCAGCGTCTTTGACCGCGGGCTCGGAAGCGTCGTCAGATTTTACGGCTTTCCTCTTCCGGGGGGTCGTGGCCTTGGGACCCGACTGCGTCGCCGCTCTCTTCCGCTTGCCTCGTCCTCCCCTGCTATTCCCATCGTCAGTCACCTCGGCGGCAGGATCTTCGGGTTCGCCATGCTCTGTTGATGGGTGGACGTCGATCGACGGTTGCTCAGCCGCTGCTGGCTCCTCCGGGCTGGGGAGGTCCGTTGGCTCGGGGCCGGGCGCATCATCAGCGGTTTCGAGGGATTCGAGAGGGTTGGCAGACAGGTCAGGAGACGCCGGTCGCGAGCCATCTGAGAGCGGGCTGTCTAGATTCGATAGGGGGCTTGAAAGCCTCGAAGAAGCGTCGGTCCAGTTCGAAGGGATTCCATTGGAGGCATCTAGCTTGTGCGGCGCACTGCGATGACGGCATGTCAGCATACGAGTTCCCAGAGGCCGCGGAATCCAATTACCTCGACTCAGCATCGGCTCTGTTGTCGCCGATGGAACCACTCTTGTTGCGAGCCATCTTGCTGGCCGATGGGCGGGGACTCATTCCTGCGAATAATCTGGACAGCATCTTGAAAGGATGTCGTTGGAGGAATGCGATGCGATGCGATGCGATGCGCCGCGACGCGGCGCGCTGGAACGGAGGGGCCTGATTACGTAGCTGTAGTGCACCAAGGAAGTCCTCAGCGTCGCAACAGCTCTGAGATTGCTGCTGGGTCCACTGGCGCTGCGCGCCATCAAGGGACAAGAAGCACAAAATGGTCCTCATAACGACTTATGCATGGCACGTGCGACTTAATGCACATAACTCACGCGCGCAAGGTGCTGCACAATTACATAAGGCAAGGCACAAATCGCGCTGCAGCGACTGGTCCGCGCTGGATTAACAGAAGAACCTCGACGCATCGACCCCAGCAAGCACAACAGCACTTGACGGGTCCTGGGCAACTCGATATATGGCGAACATTGTGCATAATGCACGCTCCAGGACTAGATGCACCCAGGAACCAGGTATGTCTGATGTTGGCTGCTGGCAGCCAGGGTAGTCATCTAAGTATTGCCCCTCCTCACGAATCCTGCATCCGATGATGTTGCAGATACCTTCATCCAACGGCAAGGCCCATCGAAGATTCCTGCCACGACCTCGTCATCGTTCTAAATGCACTTGTGTAGATTAAATCATCGATTCCTTCATCCTTCATCTCAAACATCACGTCGTTGTTGTCCTTGTACTGAACAATTATCCACAAGTCAATGAAATCCGAGAAACGTTCGCACAGGTTGACCGAAGTCTTGTTTGTCTTTTCGTGTACGTAGTCGAAATCTATTTGCGTCTTATCATTCGTTCGGGTGGCAACTTGGTTGGCTCCACGAAGCGTGGCCAACACAAGCTTTTTTTGGAGAGCCGGAGGCGCAAATGGTACAAATGTTGCATGAACGTCAATTCGCTAAGAGGATCTAATGAGCATTTATGAAGAGTCATTCAAAACAGAAGCATAGGAGCAGGAATGGGCAAGCGCTTCCGCCTAGGCTCGAGATTCCCCGGACGGATAAAGAACAGCCTCATCGACTTCGTACCGCTGGTGGTCTGTTTTGGGTGCTCGGGAAACCTCATTAAGCTACGGGCTGTGTGGCTGAAGATGCTGCTTCTCTCCCCCCTTTTCCCTTACCTTGCGCTTGACGCAAAAGTGACGAATGATATACCCATGTATTAGACTGCAGTGAACAAACGGAGTAAACACGATGTCATTGACTTCAACAGGCCAGCGGCGACAAGGAGAGTACCAATCTTATTCATTTTAGAAGAAACCAAGATCAGAAATCCCCAGTGAACAGCCGAAACATTCGCTAATAAGTGCGCGCAGAAAGGCGAATACTTGATATGCCGGTGTCCAAAATCCTTGTAATCTAGTAATCTTGGCTCCATAGGTAGGCAAGCCAATACTGTTTTCAAAACAACGAAAAAGAAAACGTCGTTGTTTGTTCCACAACTGACCTCAGACTCAGCTAAATACTGCATTCCTTCTTGGCGAGGCCTGTGGCACTTCTGGGCGTTGTCGAATCTGGCCACGAAGCTCGCTGCGGTAGTATTCTTGACGTGTGCCAAGCGGTATCACGAAGAAGCGCAGCCTAATCAGAAGATCTTTGATAATGTTGAGGTTAAGCTGTTGCGGAATTAAACATGACACGGCCAGAGATTACCATGTTCTTGCGACGCCGGACACAAACTAGCTGATTTAGCTTCCCAGCGCGAGATCTAGCTAAGGAACCGCCAACGCCACGATAGTACCGGCTTGTCTTCGCCTCAGTAACTCAGACCATGTTGCACAGATGAGGCCATGGTTCAGCTGAAGGACGCTTGGCTCCGGTGGTACGGGTCCCAGTGAAAAGAGTGCTCTTTTTAGGTTGACATACACTTTGGATCTTGTTAAAACATGCTTATTTTGATCTTAAAGTACGGTAACATTTATCTGGTTAAGGTTCTAGTACAAGCGACCATCGCAGGGTCCACGTCTTGGCAGCAGTTGAGGTGCGAACAAACACCACAACCACGGACTCTCCCGTCATTCGCGAAGTCTGGCCATTGTTCTTCAGGTCTTGGATGTTGTCGCGATGATCATGGAACATACTTTTGATCATCATAATAAAAGAATACGCTTGATACTGGAGAGAATTTGTATAAGAACCTTCTAAATGTCCCAGTGTTGTCAAGTCTATCTCTCCTCATCACACTCACTCAACTCCAGCCTTCATCACAATACATTCCCTGAAACTCACCCACATTCAATCTTTTCCCAATCTCAACTCCAAAACACCAACTTTATTCAAGATGCATATGCCCACCTTCGGTCAGGTTGCCACTATTGGCATGGCGCTTTTCGCCGCTGCAGCTATCGCTGCCCCTGTTGCTCAGCGGCTTGAGGCTGACGTTGTCGAGGTGAGTTCCAAAACTAATGGCAACGAGAAATTTACTGACCTCCTGCAGCGCTCTGCCGAGATTGTCGTGAGTGTTGCCACCTGAAAGTTTCTGAAATCCCCTCTTTCATATGTCTTCGTTGCGCTTTGGGGGAAAAAATAGACTGACTTATCATTTCATTAGGCTCGCGGTGATGGTATCTCCGTAAGTACCGATGTGAAATACTATTCCAAGCAGTGGACCACAATCGCTAATGGCTTTCGACTAGGCCTTCGCTGGCGTTGAGCTCGCTGCCCGCGGCGACCTTGAGCAGCGCAACAAGAAGAAGTGCAAGCGTACCAACAACAAGGGATACTGCACCGACTCCGACGACGATAAGAAGGATAAGAAGAAGAAGCAGTGCAAGCGCAACAAGAAGGGCGACTGCTCTGATTCGGAGGACGACAAGAAGGGCAAGAAGCAGAAGCAGTGCAAGCGTAACAAGAAGGGCGACTGCTATGACTCCGACAATGACAAGAAGGACGACAAGAAGGACGACAAGAAGGATGACAAGAAGGACGACAAGAAGGGCCACTACTGATTGGCATTGGAACCGTCATCTGTGGAGGCCGTACTCATTGTTTGGTCTTTGCATCTGACGATGCATCGTTGGGCTCCGATTTGATTCGGCATTGCCTTAGGCTTACACCACTTCATTTCTGATTTGTATATTTGAACATCACATATTTATATTTCGTCGTCAATCTCATGTTATTGTTGTCGGCCCCATCTACGTACCGAATCGCCTTTTCAGTATGCCCGGTTCATAATTCGTACTTTGATGAAAGAAGCTGGCCGGTGAAGTAACCTATTTTGGAGAAACGAGAGAGCCTATTTAGAGCCTAGAGCTCATGCAGACCTGACGCTGATGCGATGTGTTAAGATCTTGAGCAGCAAAGATATCCTCCATCATCAGTCCCCATGGCCGGCAGCTGGCTTCACAGCTCCACTGCCAGAACCTGACCACTGTATGTCACACCGTCTACTGTATTTCCACCAGTGGTCACGAACAACGTCTTGTTATCCTCGGAAACGGCAACAGAGGTCGGACGATGAATGAAGGTGGTATCGCCACCGCCAGCGACCGTGACATACGTTCCGTTCACGAAAACCTGGCCCAGTGCGTTCTGGGTCTGGGCGGCAAAGATGTTGCCCGACGCATCAATAACAAAGTCATCCCAAGCATAGCCCCCGGACGCAACCGCCAATATCTCAACATCGCCAGCTTTGTAGCCATCTTCAGTGATAGGAACGCGGCCAAAACTGGTTCGTGCGGTGTTCGTGAAGTAAGCATACCCATCTGCAATCTTGATCCCGTTGATACCAATGGGAATGGTGGCATTTGCGGGGGCAGCAAAGAGGTCGTCGGTAATTGCCATCTCAGTCGCTCCAGTCTGGGTATCGATGCGGAAGATGCTGCCAAGGCGCGAGTCGGTAGCCAAGACAACATAAGGCTTAGACGGCAGAGAGGCGAGCCCGTTGAGCATGACGGCATTGGGAAGTCTGGCGACGACGTTGACAGTGGGCTTGGAGCTCTCTCCGTCGCTGAAGTCAACTATATAGACGCTTTCGTTGGTGTAGGAGTAGTTGTTGCCGCGAACGCCGCCCAAGATAGCGAACTTGTCTGCGCTGGTTGCTGCGATGCCACCGATAGCCGTGGCTCCCGGGAGCTTGGTAACGAGCTCGGCTCCGGATCCATTTGTCAGAGTGTCCAAGGTGTAGAGGCTGCCGTCGTCGAAGGTGGTGAGAAGAAGCTGGCCGTTAGACCGGAGAGCGCTGTTTTCGATAGTCACAGCATACTCGGTGAAGTTCCATAATTGCGACACCACCGAGGCGGCAGATGCAGAGCTAACTGCGGCTACAACTCCCAGAAAGGCGGAAGGTAACATGATGGCGGTGGCTTTCTTAGATGAGTCTGCAAGCGAAGGTCAATCGTTCGAATTGCGACTGCACTTATGCTTTAATACCTTATGGACTGATGGTGAGTGAATCCTCGGGTCTCGCTGGACGGGTTGCGTGATTGCCGACGTCGTTGGTCACTTTGTGATGAGTTCATGTCGAAATCATCTCGGAGTTACCTTTGTCTAGCGATTCCCCGGGCACCCCTGATGCCTGCTCCCAGGCTGTATCGCTGTGCAGATGGGCACTAAATGACGGCAGATACTAGCCAGAGAAGCCTAAAGGCAGGGACAGATCTGGACGGCAACCTAGGAAGCAGGTACAATGCAAGGATTCTCAGCAAGAGAGCCACTTTCAACGCGGCCCGTGTTCAGATCATCAACGGGGTTAAGCGTCTTGCGGCTCGGATGTTTGCTCGCATCACCCCCACAAAGCCTAATGTTCGCCATCTTTGGACGAACAACTGATATGGAGGGATCCCTGCCCCTCTTGCAGTGTGACGGTACTACTGCAAGGGGTTTCCACCTCCTTATTTCGACTCTGCTCCCGCAGGTCGCGGAGGAGGACGCGTTCGATCCATATTGACCATTCCTCATAAATACCAGAAATAAGAACGATCAGATTGACTTACGACTCTTGCAGCCACAGCCAGCCGACTGCTCGGTCTGATGATTTAGCGTATCACGCGGTTCTCAACGACCGTCAATATTTTAAATAGACGTTTGCCACGCTATAGGAGACATTGGGCAGCTTCTTGGCGGCTTTTTGTCGATGGAAGCCCTTGAACGAGACGTTGAAATGCCAATGGTATCAGATGGCCAAAGTCTTCCAGATGGCTGGGAGAAAGGAAATCAAGAGCGTCGCGCAAAAGTACCCGCCGTGAGAAAGTCTGGAGATCCAAGCGACTGTTAGCAAGTGATGGAAAATAATGACTAGTCAACTTCGCCGGCGCAACCGCGACGAACTGGAAGTCTAACTGAGCAACCTTGTTTGCTCTTTGTTGTCAGCTCCTTCCGCATCTCCTGCTGAACGCGACTTCGCTGCCTGGAAAACTCACCTCGCCACGAGAGAAACAAGACCGGCAGCCTGCGCACACATCCGATCAAGCGCATCTGAGGCAACCTCGAAGCGAGCCAGAACCCTTCCTCAACATCACTTTCGGTCTCTCGCGACGAGCGACAATCTGAAGATTTCCGATCATTCGGCACCGAAAATCAACCACTACCAACCTGATTTCTTCCTGGTAACTCTTTTGCCCATCTCTTACGTCATTTCAAGATAGCCATCTCACTGACTGACAAGTCCGAACTGCAGTCACTCCAGAAAACGCACCTTCCCCAAACGCCAGTCGTATCTTGTTGTGAAAAGTCTTCGACTAGCCATTGCAGGTCGTTCAATACGTGCCGCAAGGATGACAAAGGAGGCACAGGAACTCCACCGGCGAGAAATCCAACGCTGGCGCGACGAACTGCAGTCTCTCCTCGGCAGCAGCACAACGCCGGATGGCAAGGACATCGAAAACCTGCAGCGTGAAGTTTGCCACACCCTGGTCAGAATAATCAAGAATGCGCATGACAAACCCCCGGAATCGGTGTGGGATGTTGGAGGACCTCTCCATGCCATCCACTATCGTCGGCCTGTCATCAGATCTATCTGGGAGACCTTAGCGCGAAAGCAGACAGCCGTCGCTCTTACGCCCGCGACCTCCATGCGCGATATTGTACCGAGAGACGTTCAAGGTACCCAGTTAGCTAAAGCTGCAAGGTACAGTCGGCGAAATCAGTCCGTCGCAGGCGACACGGGTTCTCAGTCTTCCATGCCGTCCCCATCATCAATCACTGAGTCGTCAATCGCTCCTCCTGGCTCACATCAAGAGCAGGCCAATAACCAGCAACCCTCCAAGTCCGACACTGAGAACATCATGACTCAATGCACAGTCGACAGCCCTTCAGACCAAGCGCAAACATCTCAGTGTAGCCGCAGCGTGGTCTTTACATATATTAACGACACTGGACTGCTCAAAACTGGAAAGAGCCTTCATGGCAACCTCATCTCAAGCATCATCCGACACGCTGCGCATCTCAACCCTTTCTAGTATTAGAATGGGGTTTAGTGGGCCCTCTGGATTTTTCAGCGTTTTTAGCGTTTAGAGGTCAGATTACTAAGCCCCCTTAAAAATAAGAAGTTAGCGTAGATATTATTATTAGACCTTAGAAATTAAGAGTATAATTTACTTATTTCTTAGTAGATTTTTAAGCTTTTTATTTTATTCTTTTTATTTTAGATCTAGAAAGAATATAAGGAGTCTTTTCTCTTTTGTTTTAAGGACTATAAGCTTTAAAACTATAAAGTTAAATAGTTATAGTAGCTTTATGTTACGACCCGTTATGCAGGATAACAGTTAACCGACCCACTTGGGCATCGAGCGGCTAGGACAGGACATTTGTATTGCAGGATCACGGGAACAACAGGGACTCGCTCGGAAACGGAAGAACTATGGTGCAAGTCACGT
>NW_026517577.1:0-30606 GCF_026319265.1 Colletotrichum chrysophilum | reverse complement strand
GAAGGGTATGTGGCGTGGAGGGCCGCAGGCTCTAGCTACAT
Source organism: Colletotrichum chrysophilum (assembly GCF_026319265.1). Taxonomy (NCBI): domain Eukaryota; kingdom Fungi; phylum Ascomycota; class Sordariomycetes; order Glomerellales; family Glomerellaceae; genus Colletotrichum; species Colletotrichum chrysophilum. Next base: position 30,565 of record NW_026517577.1, on the reverse strand, counting down.
ACTCTGCAGTACACGCCGCTTCCTAACGTCCTCCAAGTCTTGCCCGAGGGCTACTATGTGCTTGATTCATCCCTAGTTCCCACTGGTACCCTAGTTCCGTTGACTTGGAAATGTCGAGGAGGGCAAGATTCGAATGCTCCAAAGGACATCTGAGGTAATCGATTCCTGCCTGCAACTCCCCAAGACGACGGTCTACGGCTCTATGGAACTCCAACTCCGACTGGGCCCGACACCATGGAACCGATGAGAGAAAAAGTTAGAAGGGAAGAAAGGGAAGAAAGAGGTTTCTCCGTTCTCCAGGAAGGATGGGCAACGAAGCATTTGTTGCTTTATCATAACAGAAAGTAAGTAACTAAATCCCTCGTTGTTTCTCAGACCGGGAATTGTTCCTGCCAGTCCCGGATGGGTCAAAGATGTTTTGTGCTCTGCCGTGTGTCAATCCCCAAAAAACACCCGCACAGTCGGTTCAGACAGAACGATACTTTGGGAATGATCGAAACTAGGCAGTGTGCAACTGCAACTGCAAAATAGAGCCTTAGACATCGGACGAAAAGAAGATACTTACCAACGTCTTCATTCACAGTAGGGTTGAATCGCAGTATCACAAGCGCTGCAGGATGCCTCTCTATGCGTCGCTTCTGTGGTCCTGGCGCGTCGGACTTTTCTCCCTGAATCCTCTTCCAGAAACCCGGTCGTGCCTGCCCTTTGCAGTCTTGCCGCACACATCACATTTAACCAGAACGCCAACTCCAGCTTCAAACCTCTCCGCGACACCTATTTACCCAATTTTCTTGTCTTCTTCTGCCACCAGCTGCCCATCTACTCAGAATGGTACGATTCAGAGTCAATCCGCAGATCTACATTATGCTAACTGACCGCTCCTTCTGCAGACGTCCAACGTTCGAATCCTCCGTGAACATCCTCCCCTCCGAAGCCCAGGCGCAGACAGCGACGGCGACGATGGCATCCCGCCCGCGTACTTTGTGGATGACTACGACTCCGAGGATGACCCCGCGTTCGTTGAGCAATCCAAGAACAAGATCGCAAAATCAGCCTCCAAGCAGAAATCCAAGGCCAAGACGAAAGCAAAGAAAGACGATGTATACGACGTCATGAATACGGCACCTTCCCCAGATCCCCACCCCCTCGCCAGAAACCTTCGAATCCGACAAGCACCAATGCGTGCGAACATGAAGACTCGGTCCCGCGCCCAACACTCCGACGATGAGCAGCCCAAGGTCGCTACCAAGGCGCCGAAGAAAAATCGCGCAGCCACCAGTGGCGTCGATAAAAAAGGCACCTCTGCCTTGCATACTTCCTCGCCCATCCCGGCCAACAAGTCTGCTATGACCACCGTCACGTCTCGACTTCCTTCGTATCGACACACTCCTTACGGTACCATCGCCTCCAAGTCTACTATGCTCAAGGCATACTACAAGGAAACTAAGGATGCTTGCTTTGGTGATATTGGAAGTGGCCAGGACAAGAAGAAGAAGAAGAAGCTGGCGCCTCCTGTGGGAGATGATGACGAGGAGGAACTGTTGTGGTTCGATTGATCGAGGTTCCAATGATGAATCAGTGGACGTTGAGAATTTCGGTGCGGGACGGAATCGCTTGTATTACCGCTTGAAGAGCCACTGGTATGAATGAGTATTGCTTGACTTTCCCAATCATTTTGATTGGTTTGGGCTGATAATGTAGCTTCTAGCCCAATCCACTGTTTCCTGTCTATAGAGTTCATGGAATCGTGAAACGAAGAAAGAGGAGACATGCCCACTCAATTTGTTAACAAAAGCACATGTAGGATGAGGGGAGGGTCGCAACGGGGACCAGAACATGATAAATCGTAAGACTGGCGGCAAGCCTGAGCCTCTGCAATTTGTAACAAAGATTGAGCCCGAGGTGACATTAACGTTGGCAAGGAAAAGCAGGCAGGACAGTCACGTACTCTTCACTATTCTGTCAATTGGATGGATGCCATTCGCTCTATATATCGAGTCGATAATTGAGCTCCGGCATCTCAAAGTAAGCCGATGCCAGCCCGTGTGGTGGTAATAGATTCCCTCGAGAGACGGCCCAAAAGTGGGTAAGTACCACGGAAACCACAGGGATTTTGGTATCTTTGACTTAATTTGGTGGAGACGAAAGAAACCGTTGGTTTCCACAGAGCTCAGACAGTCGTTTTTATTGGATAGACCTCCATGTCATTTCTCCACTTGCACTGCTCACAATCCTGGCATCTCTGGCATACTCGGAGATGGTTGGAGCTGTTGATTGAGCGTGTTGGTTGGTACTTCATGTTGGCCGAGCATGTTTGCTTCCATTTTGGGCCAGAGTGTTTGCTTCTTGCGGTTGAGCGGTTAATCGAGCGGAACGAAAATTGAAACTCAATCTAGCCCTTCTCCCCTTTCTCCTCTCTTTCATTTTCCCCAAGAGTATTCTTTGATGTGTTGCCATGATCATGCTCTCGAGTTGCATTGACGATACCCCGAACAGCTGGTCAGCTTCGCAGCCGGGTTGCGGCGCTATGGCTCAGCAGACCATGAGATGGGTACCCAGGCCCAATCCACTTCACCCACCATTCGAGCCGTCCGGACCGCCTGGCTTCCCGTCAGCAATGAAGACATCCCAAACCCCCGTGTCGTCTATTTCGATCCTTCAGGCCAAAACCCACCGCGTGTTCCCAACCCGAACTACTCCCCCCCTGTTCCGATGCTGCCCCAATCCAGCATTTCGGATACGAGAGACCGGTGCCCCATTGAACGAGGGATGGCCCCGCGGGTCCCGAATCCGAACTACCGACAATCAAACAGCGGTAAGAAGTCGACTTCAGTTTCAACGTCGAAGACGAAACGCCTGATAATCCATAATTAGTCATCTCGAACAACCCCGAACATGCAACCTAGGGAGCCACTTCGTTGGCGGCACGTTGCGGTAACATGAGAAGACATGATGTGAAGGGAGGTGGTATCATGAGAGTTATAATGATCTCATATACTTAGACGGACTACTGCTTGAACGTTTCTCGTCGTTCACGGCCAGAATTATCTTGACTGCGATTGACGAGCTGGCGGTCTTGCAGTAGAACTCAGCCATCAAATCAACTTTCTTACGATCTCATTGGAAGCATGTTGCTTCAAGTGTTCGTTGTCTCTCGTGCTGCATCGGATGAGTTGGGTTCTCATGGATGGTGCCCGAGATACCACGAGAAACATCATCAACAATAAGACATTGTGATTGGCAAGTGCGGACTCAACAGACCAAGGAAAGAGTCTTTTCCATGGCTAATGGTGATGGGAACACGAGAGTGTTTCGCAAACTTGGTGTCTCCCGCCCACTGCGCTCTCGTGTCCCGCACTCAGGTCACCGGCGTTTTTCCCATGACATCAATCTCTTCGCACAACATCAGAACCTTGTCTACCCATCTCCGCCGTCCTTATGAGCGTTTTAAAGCACGCAGAGTATTGCCCGTACCAACTGCTTCGCCTTTCAGTCGTTCATATTTTTGCCTTTCTTTTCTCTCAGTCAACTATGAAGGCTGCCCCCTCGTGGTTGAGGCCATTCTCACCAGCCGTCTTCTGGCCGCGATGTCGACCTCGCTGTTGCGCCGCTTTTGCGACCCCGCCGGAAACAGTCAGCTGGCAGATTCTCCGCTCAGCAGGCAGCAGAGTGTTTTGATGGCCACTGATTCTGGATTTACCCAACGGCACTGCATGTCATGCTCATTTTCAAGGCCCTCGACGATCCGGAAAAAGTCTATCTTACATGTTTGTAGCTGAGCAACGTTTTACTCTTCGAAAGATGCGTCGGAACAACTCGTACGCCAGACGACGGTGGTATTGGCAAAAGATGTTGCAAATGTCTTCAATGACTTTGACTTCGGCAATCCACCCTCATTGGGCCGTAATACCTCGTCTTTATTCCGTTCCGTTGCGACAGTAAGAGTCGAAAAACGAAGATCTACCGAGGGCAGATCCAAGCCTCGCCTTCAAAGAAGGCGAATCTTCCCGATATCGACAAATACAAGGATCCCGCGAAGAACGGAGCACACTAGCCAAGAACACTGTAGACGGCAGAGATGTCGATGTTTGATTGCCGGATCCCTCATTGTTGAGAGACTTGAGAGCTGAGGCGCAGTAGCGGTCTTGGGAACTCTGAGCTCTACTTCCAGAGTGCGTACTTTCGATGTGCAAAGAACTACCCCCACCCCCCTTTTCTTTTCTAGGCTTTGATATATACTTTCGGACGGCATATGACTGTCTGCGGGCATATTCCTTTGACTGCCGTTTGCCTGTGGCAGACAAATGTTGCCTGAATAGTGGAGGAACTCGGAGATCCAGATACCACTCCAGGATACCCACCCGCATCGACATCATCGATCCCATTGTCTTTGAAACATATATTGTTGTGCCATTCAGCACACTGCCTCTGGTAGGCCCGTTCGTAGCATCTCCAAGCCAACGGCCCGATGCCGTCACATCCCCCCAAGACCTGTGTTCTTGCTGAGACAGGTTGGGTCTCGGCCGTGGGCGGCGTTTCGTCTTTCCTCCAAGGAAGACTTGGCATGAATAAACAAATACAGCCCGGCTTGTCGTAATCGGGACAACAAATTCTATGTTCAAATCGAAATATGACTCCAGCCATCAAAGATGGCGGCCAAAAATGTTGGAAGAATTCGAACGGGACGAACAGGGCAGGTCGGCTGAATCCATTCCAACTTCATCTTCGACAATCCGATCACAGTCCACACTGAGACTATGACCGAGAACTGAGCTGACAGTACGACCGTCTCGCAAATAAAAACTTCAAAAGTGTTCAACAACCTGCGTCTCAATATGACTAATAGAGAAGATGGAGAAGAACAGCGTGGTAAGCGACAGGGCGGCCGTCGTGGAGGACTAGGATAAACAAACGCAGTGCTTTTCTTGACTGCGATTTCAAGCGTTTTGAGCGGGTTGTAACGGTTTTCGTGGGCTGTCGCTAGCGCCTCAGCTCCCAGACAAGGACAGCTTGAAACTGAGTTGAACCACTTCCGTCTTTGAAGCCTCTCTACTCATCACTCGGATTATGCTTTGTGACTAGCACTTAAGCCAGTCAATACGACTCCGAATGATACGATTTTGGACGGCCCCCGCTACGGCCACGACCACCTTCAAAGGCCAGCCAGATGTTCTATCCATCATTCGTGCCCATCCCTCCCCCTCTCTCTGAACCTGTCTTCTGCGCACAACCTTGACCATGACACTACCACCGACAGCGTCATGATTCTATCGACATTGACATCCCTCTCCGCCACGCTCTGCAACTCGACCTGCATCCCCACATCTACCTGTCTTCCGAGTTGGCGTGGGAGAATTGTCAGGTAAAGGTATCCTATGTCGCCATTTAGCGAACTGGCTGGTCTCTTATGTGAGCCTTCATGAGCTAGCCGTTTCCGATCTAATGAAAGATGCTCTCCTGCAAGGACCTCAATCGATTTCACGCATCTACGTCACTAGTAAAGCCTGTTATCTGTAGTAAATGTATTTTGATGCTTGTTTACAGTCTACCTTTTGAAACTGAAAAAGCTTCTACGTCCGATTCAAAGCGATTATTGTATCCGCTTGCATCCAAACGCCCCAGCGTTACCGGAAAAGAATGGGTCAAGACGTTCAATATTCCCTCGACCATCAGCTTGCAGTAGAGCTTCCTAGCCCCGACCTTCAGAATAGCACCCGTAAGCATCTTCCACGCTCAGCTGCCAATCCCGTCTGGGAAGCATTGCTGTCCAAGCCCCTTTGTTGCTGTTACTGTTCCTATCTCCTGGGAAAACTATCGCTATGTAATGTACGCGGCCCTGAGACTCGGTAAACAGATGCTGCTGTTGATGTTGATGTTTCCGAGAGTTGTTTGAGACTGGTGGTTAGCATTCTTCCCAAGGAGACGAGAAAAAGGAACAGGGCGTCTTTGTCGCTTAATCGTCTCACAGATGGTTTGCTGGCGGAGCGTGAAGGATTAAACGGTTTTCATGGGAGCGAGCTGTCAAAGATGACCGACCGGAGTTTCCGATCTATAGTATAAGCTGAGGTTGCTGGTAGCCTTAATGTTGTATATGTACTGCGCACCATACACTTACTAATGAGAAGCGTGATCCTGTCTATTCTTGGAAGAGTTGCTATGCTACTAATATGAGAGTCTCTGGGCATAAAGTCTTCATTCTTGCTAGTAAATGAATATATGAACAGATGGCATTTAGCTGGCCTAAATTCTGGGGCTCTTTTTATCAAAAAGAAATCCGCCAGGCGCTGCGAAAATTCTCGGCGATTTGTAGCAAATATCTGCTGGCTAATTTGGCTCACCCTTCTGTTAAATGGTCCTGTAGCGTCGTTGAGATTCAAAAGCACTGAAAATGCTACTGCCGAAATGCGCAATTCTACAGTTAGCGTAATGAACGGCATGAAGACGAGAAACCGCAGAAGGACAATGGAGCTTCCCTCTGAAGGTAGTGAGAGCTAGATTTATATATTGACGTTCGGACTAGGAGTTTCATGTTCTGGCTGGCTTCCTCGAAAGTACCTTCGCTATCGCTTTGACGCCGTCGTCTTCTTCATCCTCCCTCACCCTGATACTGCCTGCATATATCCTGAGTTTGCTGAAGTGCCTTGAGTCTCTGCTGTGCCCCTTCACCTGACCAACACCTGAACGTCATCACCAACCACCAAATTGATATCTCGTGAACACCTCATCGCCGCGTGGCGTATTCAGTATAGCACTAGCTCATCAGCCTGGCTTCAGGAGGTGCTCTACATACCTAACAAGGGCGTCTCTTTCGAGCCAGCCTGTTTTCAGCCTCCTGAGCTGCGATTGGTCCTCATAATTTACCTCGCTAGTCCTGCTCAGCAAATAATGACGGAGGAATACGAAGGGGAAACCGTATTGATGATAAGATGAGCACGAATTGAAAGGCCTGCTAGCTCTGTCGGCTTTGATGCTCTTGGAGAGGTATTGGGACGAAGCTCGCATGGAATATCATGCCTCATGAACCCGTCCAGCCCCATGAAAGAAGCAGAGAGGAAAGAAGGTCCGGGGAGGGAAGATGGCATATAAGAAGAGCAATTTGAATGATTGCGCAAGCCCCTTTTTCAACCAGCTTCAGCAAGAGGCCTAGCCTGGATTCATTTTTCATGGGTGTGTAAATGAATACTTTGACCTTTTGTATCTGCTTGATCCGCGCCTTGGTCGAATAGATGGGTATAACGGTAAAAATAGCGGGCAACGAACATGGCTAGGTCTATCACAGCGGGGCCGAACATGCCACCGAGGCCCTCGTGACGGTGTCCTTCTAGTCTTCTGACAGATAATGGTGGAGACCGAAGGCGAAGCAAGGAAGTATCTCAAGAGCGCAAGGGGCTTGGAACTGGGCAACGACAGAGAGGGACGGGGGAGAAAATGACAGGGCGAGGGAGGGAACGTTGCTGTGGATAGAGGCTTGTGACCTGTCGAAGATGTCCAAATGTGTGCCCGTGACGTTGTTCAACTGAAGCAAGCAGAGATGAAGATCTAGGTGGGCAGTGCATGCGTTTCGACCCAAGAGCGGAATTGCTGTACAAAGCTAACCGACCGATGGAGTGGTCACGCAAGTGGACATCTCAATCCCCCAAGCGTCGTATCCGCGAGATGTCATCTACGTGCGCCTCTGCTGTTGTCATTCTCCACGTCCACGATTGAACACTTCTTCTTTCGCTTTCGTCTGATATAACACTGGCTTCCTCAAACACCTGCCAATCCGTCGTTCAGGCATCGTGTTTGCCAACGCAAGGCATCGAGATTCCGACGCCACAAAACGCGAGAAAACAGCAATAGCCGGGACATCAGTCACACAGGGGTTGGCATGGGCCGGCCCGTCGGCGGCTTGTGGAGTTTTGATGATCTGCGGCAAGGGAGCAAAAGCATGCAGGCAATCAGGTTTGGATCATTGAAGCTCCAAATGTGGCATTGATGGTGACAGAGGTGGAGATGGGGCATTTCTCGTTGTGCGTCAATCCCGAGGGACAGGAGGTGATCAATCTTCGTCCTGGGTCACACACCAGTGAATGATCATCTCCGCAAGAAAGTGGAGGGATGCTGGAGCCACCCAACGTTTCTCCAAGATCTAGACAGGACTCGGTGGTAGTAGGGCGCAAATCTAGGCAAGCTGCGGGGGTTAGAGTTGGGGAGAGGACGAACGATGGTGCAGTCTAGTGAAGTCATACTATCGCCGTATTGTTTTCACCAATTAAATCTGCGATTCTTGAGTGGGCACCACGTTTGTGGCAATAACTGTGATCGGGCCTCGAAAATGCGAAAATCCAATGATTACAGCTCTTCATGGTTGAATCACCCGTCTTATCAATCAGATGGGTCATCACGCCTGTAGCCTAACTTCAAAACCATTTCATTGATTTTAATATCATTTGACAAATTGCGACCGTTGTAGAGCCCTCCTCTGTTGCTGCGTGAGGTGCTTCTCCTCAATCAACTGGCTCGTTGCGCCAGCGGCACCCGACACAGACGAACAGGCGTCTTGCCCCCCGAGCCAAAGGAATAGTGGCCGAGTAGTCAAAGCAGAGAAAATTGAGGAGTTCGCCAGAAGCCTTCTGGCAAACTAGCAGGCCTTCTCTCCGTCGGTCTGACACGCTTCATCAGCTTTGATGGCAATTCTCACCCAAGTCTCTTGCGCATCATGGAAGCTGAGAACGAGACAAGCGAATACAGCCGTCCGATGTGCGCCGCGTTTGTATCCTTGTTCCTTAGTGTCTCCTGTTCGTGATCATTGAGAATGCCGACCAATTCTCAATCCAAATCGTCGAGATTGGAGGTGCCAAAGATTCGCTGCACCACCCACCTTGTTGATGTAGCTCTCGCTACCCCGACGGCTGTACAGAGTTCATGTCGAATTATAAGTGATCTGACACAGTGCAGTGACACGGCCAGTTTCATGGGTATCGAAACATGTACGAGCAGTAGCACCCGCTTTCATGGACACATTCGGCGACTATCAGAGTCATGTTACTCCTAGACGGGCTTGAAAGCTCCTCGTGCGGTCCGTAAAAAGCTCAGTCAGTTGGTGAAAGTGAAATGCAACGGGCCTACCACGTGCCTGAATACTTTGATTATCTTCTCAAGCGCATTTGCAGACGTTTGCGGGAACAGCAAGCGGCCATTGATCATACCTTCCAGAGTGCCGCTAGCATGCACGAATGCATGAAGAAGCCGATGGTGCCTCCCTCATCGCGGGAAGTCAAGATGAGTTCCTTCCCGGCTATACTCGGGTCCCGGGCGAAAATTTGTGTGTCGCCTATCAGGAATCTCGCATGAGGAATGGAGTACTTCTACGGCGGATAAATACGAGGCAGGCCGAAGCACCAAGGTGGTCTTGACGACGCGATTGTAAGAATGTTGTGGCAGGGGCGGCTAACAGGAATTTTGGCCCTGACCAGGAGGTTTCCTTTGCGGTTAAATGGCTCTGGTGGAATTTCCACCGTGGCATCACAACGCGTGACTGAAATTCCTACATCCGCAGGAGTAGATCAACACCCAACTCCTTGAGAACGGTATCCCGGTCGCTGGACTATTTCTGGTTAAGTCGCCGTTTTCTAGTCGTGCTCTTCAACTCTCTGGCCAAGGAACGACCCAGGCTTATCCCTCAGCGGGACCCTGCTTTTGAGCTGGCGATGGGGCGCCGGAGACGGCCTTGAATATGTCCAAGCGACAAAGGCTGGAAGACAGGCGCTCGTGAGCTACGATTGGGGGTTCTAGTGGATGGTCCTTGAGTGGAACCTTTCTCATCTCTACAATTCTGTATCGTGGTTATCCGTAAGCGACGATGAGATTAGCACGTCAGTTGTGTTGGGCCTCATCCAGGTACATTGTCTGTGAAGGCGTCGCCCTTAGTTGCCCCAGAAAAACGGCCGCCATCATCAACGTGCTGAGTCGAAAATGCTTCGGCGTGGGCTTGTGTCACCATGGGGGGAAGGGGGGAGTCAGACGGAATCGCCAGCGCGTAACAAAGTCGACATTAGAAGCCACAGGCTGATGCTGACGGTTGCGACATACCCTCAGTCAGTAGACAGACGGTGGATGGTTGGGAGCTTGCTCAAGGACTTCACATGGTTGTCGTCTCGGGCTATATTCTCTCGTTTGCCGTCACCGATGTCGCTATTTGAAGATGATTCCACGTGGATATAAAGTCTTTGCCGTATTTCAGGTTGATATTATGCTCCAAGCTATGGCTCTGGTAGACAAAAGCGGCAAAATTAGTTGTTTAATGATGAAGGGGGAAGGGGCAACAACGTGAACAGTTCTTCGAAGAAGACAAATCGTGGTCTACCTGATTCGATAGCTAGTTGGATATTCTAAGCCACGCCTCAACGCAAAAGAAGGCGGGGCAGGGGGGGGGGGGGGGGGGGGGGTGGTCATGTGCACCGTCGACGAGTTTAGACCTGCATCGGCTATACGAGACCAAGCAAGCTCGTTAAAGCCCAGAAAGCGGAGATAATGACTGGTTATGCACTTTCGGATGCATCACTCCGGCTGGACGCACCCTTCTCATGCACCTTTGAAAATGGAGCGTGTCTGGTCGATAGAGTGAAATGACCAACTCCGCGTACCTAGCTGATGCTGGAAAACACGCCTCCAATATCTACCGTTGTGGTTCTTCGGACGCACCTTCGGATGCGCCAAGATCGCTGCGTCTGAAGATCCCAAGCCAAAGCGGCATCGACCCAACACTGTTTTGCTTGGGCATGACAACTTCAGATTGAGCCTCTGCCTGTTGATTCCCGTGAAGGCGACTCATCATTCGGGAGTTTAGCGAACTGGCGTAACAGTGCTGAAGGGCTGGGAACTCTGCTGTTTGGTGCAATCGTCACATTGGCACGTGCAAGGCTTTTACATCATCTTCTGAGGTCGAGAAACACCCAGCCAAAAAGTAATCGACCTTGGTACGTTCTCTTTATTGGGGCCGCAAAGCTTGCAGGTCGAAAACAAAATCGGTTTTCCAAAAGTTCGACCTGCACCGCCAAAGGGTTCAGTGGAGCTACCCCGCACTCGGAGCGCAGTTCGCAGTACGTACCACAGCATTGTCCCTGCCTTTGAATAGTGAGTCCACTCTCAACCCGTCACACTCTTTCCTGGTGGGATTCTCAAGAAAGAAGTCTCATGATAAAGCTGCAGTAATAACTGGTCTTTTCAGTTGGTAAATGAAGGAATGGGCTTTTTGTCCCTTCCTTTTTTTGATTGAAAGCGCGGCAAAGACGTCATTGTCGCGCTGCGGGTTGGGCCTTTCACGTTCTTTTGATTCGTTTGACTTGGGGAACCCCTTCCACGTTCTCAGCTCTTTCTACCGGCCGCAGGTGCCCTTTCCCTTTTTCCCTTTTTGGTCACTTTTCAGCTTTGGTAGCGACGCCCTCCAAGGTTGATCCCACTTTGATGGCCCACGCCTTCCGTGACACAAACCATCGCCATCTGAGGCCGTAGTTCGACCGCCGACCGAGGCTGCCCAACAAACCCCACCTTCCCTCGCCCACGCTGCTTGACTCTCCTCCCAAGTCACGAACCACCTCCACCACCACCATCCATGCCCGATCCCTGCGAGAACACGCGACTCGGATCCGAGAACGTCTGCAAGATCCCGTCTCGTTGAGTATCCCACATTTGATGGATCGTCTTTCGGCTTCGGTCCGTGCCAGCTTGGAGTCATTCCGCTTGGGCAGACACGAAGCTTGGGAGAGCCTCGCCGAGACCATCCAGCCAACTCCTTCCAACGGATACGCGTCGCTGCATTCCGTCACGTACGAATACTTCTCGGCGCCAGAGCAGACCTCAGCCAGGCAAACTATACTCGGATTACTCGGTCGCCTGTACCACGACCACTGCGAGAACCTTCCGCAGAAGCAAAAGTCCGGCCTGACGCAAGCGAGCAGAAATTGGAATGTCACCATTTGGCATTTCTTCCTAGCCCTCGGCCCTGACATTTTGCGATCCCGCGAATCCTGCCTGGCCATTGTGCGCATGTCCAAGCGCAAAAATCTCGACTTCCACACGTGCATTGCCCAGATTCACGCCCAACGCAAAGAACGCTTGAAGAAGATTGCTAGATCGACGTCCCTCGACACCGCCGGCAAGGTCAAGCCTGCAGACATCATAGCCGCCGAAAGCTCTGACGGCGAGGAAGGAAAGACACCAAACGCTTCCGACACAGACATGGCGTCTTCCCCGATCTTGGGTGCAAAGGCAAGTCGTGCCCGCAAACACAATACTGACCGTCCTCTCGCTGACATGCAAGAGACAGACTCCGGAACGTTCCCTCGAGATTGGCGTGGAATCGACAGAAAGCATATTGAAAGCGACGGCGACAGAAGGCTGGAGGCTACTGAACCGCAAGAACAATGTCAAAGATGCAGGATTTCGCGCCAAGGAGGCCGGTGCGCTCAAAGAATTCGACCCCGCCAACCCGAAAGGATTCGAGGATGCCACGGAGGATGAGGATCTCGAAGGTGATACTCTCATAGATATGAGCTCCGAAAAGGGCCGCAGATCTTCGCGTGGCAGCAACTTGGTTATTCAGAGCACCCCAGAGCCCGAAGAACTAGCGACGAGAGTCGAGTCCATCAAAGACACGAGAGCTACCAGCTCGCGACCTACGAGAAAACGGCCCACGCCCATTTTCGACGTCTCTGTCGACGCCTCTGGGCCCCCTTCCGTGAAGAGAGCTCGATCAAACGATGAAGATGGGGTGACTTTGATCAACTCGACGACAGTCCCGTTAGAGCAGCTCGTTCTTGGCGCGCGGTCTCTCGAAGGTGATAGCTGGGCTAACGACACTGCTGTGAGCAACACGATCGGCAAGCTCAGAGCAAAAGACTGCTACGTCTTGGACAGTCTGTTTCTTGCAGGCACGAGGTTTCTCCGACGCACACCCACAGAACGATACTTTGTGGCACCCGTCAACATTCGCAATATGCACTGGGCTCTCTACTTCTGGGATACGGAGTTGGAAACCATTGAATACTATGACTCGATGAAGCACAGCAATTTGCATTGCAAAGACCGTCTTCTTTCCATCATCAACAGTGCGTTCAAGCCTGCCAGGATGCCTGAAATTCAGGTCTGCAAGGTGAGTTGTGTGCCCTCTTCAAATAACGCAACTAACTCTCTGCAGGCATTCCAGCAGAAGAATCGCAACGACTGCGGCCCACTCGCAATTTTGAACGCTTTTCAGAAGCGTTTAGGTGTTGAAGAATTCGTCAAAGGCGACGATTTCGACTCCAAGAGTGCGAGAACATACTTTCAGCGTCTGCTTCTGACTTCTCTTGACGCCGCGCCCCTAGGTTTTGCTGAGAAGGCCGGTGTTCTGACTTCGCAAGAGACATCGAGGGGTATTTTCGACGAAATGAAAGCGGTAAAGCTCCAAGGGCGTCTCCGAAGAGTTGTCCAAAAGGATTTTCTCCTCCAGGCTAACCTCACTTGGAGAGCTTCGAATCTGGTCAAAGTCCACGAAGCACACCGTACTATCGTCCACCAGGCGTACGAGCAGTCTCTCCAGGCGAGAGATGTACGCGACCACGAGCTGAGAAGGCTGCAAAGCCTCAAATATTATGTTTCCAGTCTGCCCACCGACATCTTGGAACAAACTTCCTCTGCCACTGTGTTTGGGCCATGTCTTGATATGATGGAGAAGATGGCGAGAGAGAACCTTGGCCGTATGCTACCCGCCGCTGAGAAGATGGCGATCCAGAGCGGGCCACTGTCATGGGCGCAGGACCGGCCAATCACGAGGTCAATCTTGATGCTTCGGCACCTGGGCCGACAGTACTCAAAGGCGGAAAAGGCTTTGTGCGATTTTCGTGGGGCGCTGGAGGGCCTGACCTAAAAGATTTGTGAGTCTATTGACGGAGGAGCAGGAAATAGTGGTATTATTAATGATGGATAAAGCCGTTGGGGTGTTTTGGACTTTTGTTGCTTTCAGTGAAGCTGCTGGCGAACACAATAATTATTTTTGCGTGCTTACAGAGTACCTGTATGTTCACAATACTTCCTAACCCGCCTTCTGAACAATTTTATGAAGCTTTCCAAGCTTGGGGCAGACAACTTTCCGTAACTCCGTGTCAGGGCCTCCCGACAGCAGCTGACATCTCCAACGCAACCGCGCAGAAGAATCCATCGAGAAGCCGACGGCCGACAAGCCCATGCGTGAAAAAACCCAAATGACACACACAGACGGACTGTTCACATTACTGAAGGAAGCCATGATTGATCATAGACGCACTAAAGTTGCAAAACTCCGTCAAAAAGAGAATGGGAGGTTTCTGGCTGCCCATCGATACCTCGAACTCGCAACTCGAGCTCTCAAGAGTCAACCGAGTTCACGGTCCAGCCTTTTGAATTCGGCCATAGCCCGTAGCGCTCCGCTTCGCATGACTTTTGAGGCCCACCACCCCTCATTAGGATCGCTTAAGTTCGTGGGGATGAGCATCTGGAAATGGTTGATATCTTCCATGAAGAGAAATGTTTCAGGCGGTCTCGAGAGATGATGGTTGTGGGAGTATCCCAGGCAGAGTGAAAGACGCCGATTTCGATGGCAGATTGACTGAGAGAATGAAGACATAGGTATGCGAAGGCAAAGCATCAGTACAGACAGCTCGTCATAATGACCGCAAATTTTGTTTGCACCGGTGGAGAATTGGCTTTCTGGTTCACATGGGAGTGAGGCTATTCGGAATTTCAGCCTGGTCGGTTCCGGTGAAGAGGATTCGGACACTCGTTGATGAAGCACGACAGCGCCTCTGATCCCCTCTTCCATATGCTTGCCACAGCCCTTAACTCATGAACATTGGCAAGTCTCGCAGTCAGACTTGAAGCAACTGCCGAGCTGACACTGTTTTGATCATCGTGGAGGAGTACAGCTGTGGTTCATCAGAGGCAATGAGGAAACTGAGGACGATCTACCCAGGCATCGTTGGCCATGCCGTGAACAGTGATGGTGGTGATCGGTCAAAGGGGGTATCGAGGGGGTGTGCAGCATCGGCATGGAGGCGACGACGACGAACCGAGCTGTACAGCAGACGGCGTTGGAACAGGCGAGAAGCCGTGAGACAGAATGGAGTGTGCAGTACACCGGAAGAGGGAGCTCGGTCAACCCGACAGCTCGTTTCTACAAACACCAACTCGGGGAAGCATCCTAGCCTTCCGGCTCAGGGCAACGTGGTCGCTGCGGATGCTTACTAGGGTCAGCCGATTGGAGGCAGCGGACCAACACACAATCAAGACATTCATGGGACAGTCTCACCCCTTGCAGGTACTTGCAGGTACTTGCAGTGAGAAATCCCTGTCTCAATTTCATTGCTGACCGACATCTGGCCGGCGCGCACGATTGGATTCCCCTTTTGGGCGCTGTATCAGGCTGCGTTGTGGCTTAAACTTGGGGGTGGAGACTTAGTTTCTGTTTGGATGACGACCGCTCTTCTGCCTGCTTCCCCTCTTCTGCAGCCTTTGATGCTCAGCTGTCCCAACGTGTTCTCGGCATGTCTCAACGGAGAAGATTGTCATTCGCCGAGTGCTGGCCCCTGCATACCTGGCTGGAATGGGGGCCGGTGCATGCGATTTCTGACGCTTGTCATTTATTTATTTCGCGATTGATTGCTTTTCCTTGAGCCCGCCACCGCCGGTTCACGATCAACCTGCACGCGGCAGTTTCAAATCAGCGGCCGGCTTTAAGAGTCTCATACTTAGCGTTGTTCTCTCTTTCCTCTTGCCTGTAGGATGTCTCCAAGCATTGAGAACACATGGGAGACAAGGAGCCTGTCGCAAGGACTTTGAAACCGCAGAGATAGTGGTCATCTCTCACCTGCAAGGGTGCGGCTGGAAATCGTGTGTTCGGGTACATGGCCCAACGCATTCTTCTTTTGTCTGGGCGAAACATCTTGATGAAGCCGGTACACCATGGAAATTGAACGCAGCAGACACTCGTGATGGACGTTGGTACGTGGCCAGGGTTACAACTTCGGGCTCGGCCATCATGCCTCTATCTATAGTGAGCGTAATCTCGCCGACCCACCGAAACCCTTGTCTCACAATTCCGCGTAGACTCTTCCGTCCGTTGACTCTTGGCCGAAATGATGATCAGAAGGCAAGGGCGAAGAGGATGGCCTAATGCCGCCAAATCGCCCATTCGGCCGTGGAGGAAGTCCTCAGGATCGAGGTCCCCAAGGAGACAATGTATGGCGAAGAACCGACCGCCGGCGAGATTTGTTCATCTGGCTAGGTCTAGAGGAGGCTGAGCTGGAATTGATGAGATTGTGGAACCTCGTCCCTCAGAGGACAAACGCAACGTGGTGGCAGAAGTTTGACGCTATGCACAGGGACTGGAAAACCGATCCTGTCATCCAGGCACAAGCGTCTGTCTAACTTAAAGTTGAAAATGCGGCGTCAGTTTAAAGGTCTTCAATTACAATAACGGAGCTGTTTTGGGGGAAACAAATTTTAATGACGAAGCCTGTCGAAGTTAACAGCAGTCTCCTGTTGCGCGTGAAGCGGATGATGGCTGTCTTATCCATCTCAACTGTCACGTCGATTCTAGCGGGGTCTTGCTGCATAAGCGTGACACACACCGCAACCGACCAGAGCATAGCCGCAGATTCCAGCAAGCCCCACCAGTCAGCTGCAAGGGCGGTGAATGCTATCAGTATCGCCTAGCAGGGAATACTTAGTACTAAGGCCTCCTAGACATAGGAAAGCCCTCGCTGCGGGAATTCCCGCGCTTTCTATGGGATCTTGTGATGGATGTGGTGAAACTCTTGAGCTTTAAGCTGTCGAGAAGACAGCCTGTCACGTTAGAGGTTTTACTACGCCCCTTCAAATCGTAATGCTCGAAGCCTCGGCGCAATGCGCCTGCGGGCAAGGTGCAGAAACGGTAGAGCACTTCCTCTTCCACTGTACACAGTGGACGGCGCAGCGGACTCGGATGCTTCAGCAGACGGAATCGCGTAGAGGGAACCTGTCGTACTTCCTCGGAGGAAAGAGCGTGTCCGGTAGAGGAAAGACCACATGTGTACATTGCATGGAGGGTGAGGAAACCCGCGGGGTCATGAGCACGGCAGCAACCGGCAGCCGGGGATATAGTGTCTTGTTGAAGTTTAGGAAGTCCGTTACATTGCGAGGACAGCAGTCTTTTATATAACGTACGTATGGTATTGCAGTGCTATAGACTAAGAAATCAGAGCGGTATTACTGTCTGTCTGTTACCCAGTATATGGTCCGTTCATGGGATCTGCGTTTGACTATGCTTTGCTAGAGAAACCATTGCGTTGATTCTTTTGCCGCTCTCATGTACGCCCGCATTAGATCTCTGATCATCCGTTAGAGATGATCGGGGGCCTTAATCAACTCCTAAGCTCGAAAAGTTGGTTAATGCTAGTGTCGCCCAATATCAAAGTCTTCGAGATTTCTAGGAAAATAGCCAAGTGACAGCCGATGCCGCCGAACGGGCCGGTCATGGATTACCACTTCTCCGACTCAGGCATTGGAACAACAATAAACAGTGCTATAAAACCAACCCCGAGTGTATTCACTATGATTTTTGATGGAAGGTCTCCCAACATGAGAAGTTCCGAGCGAAGCAACTTTGATCAGACACAGATCTCGATATAGTCCTGGCTCCAAGCGAAGTCTGGAAGGTCAACTTCGAGCCACGACATGCGACCCTGTTGAAAGATGAGAATAAATTCCCAGGAGATGCGTGTGAAGAAACGGTTGTCGACATATCCATCGAGCGAAGCCGCCAGCGCGGTCTGAAGAAACGATTCGAGGGCCTACAGATCAAACGGAATATGCTGGATAATCATCTGGAAAGACTCAGTGGTTTATTTGCTAAGAGGAGGAAGATAGTCTTTGGCGTGGAGTTCGTGTAAACCACGGATGACTCCTCAACGGTCAAGGTCAAGAAAAAGGGGCAGAGTGCCACTGGAGCTCAAAAGCTTAAGAAAGCTGCCGACGTTGGTCTTTGGGCTTGGGTCCACAAGCATCATCGCCGTACGGGCAAGGACGAAGAGCGGGGGAGCAAAGATGGGCGTCAGGCAGCTGTAGGACAGGCTGGGCCCTTGACTGCATGTCACCAACCAATGACCAAAAAGGAGCTTCTGATTGGAGCATGCTAGCAAAAGTACGGCTCAGGCCGCATTTGGTGCGTTGGGCAGTAATCAACATGAAGCCTCTGAGTCTATGTAATCAGGCTGATTCTTCCGTCTCATCAATTCCGGGGTCCTACCTATTATTTCCAACCTTTTCAAGAGAAAATACTCGACATTTAGACTTCGGGCAGTTGATTTTGGAGTGGCGAACCTACTTAGGTCGCCACAGAGTCACAAGGCAAGCATCGTGCGTAACTTCGAGGCCATGGTCTAACGAGGAATAAATTACAGAGTACACTACGTCTGAGCGATTTCATACAACTCATAAATCAGATTAAAATGACCGTAATCGCCGCTTCAACAACCGCTGCCCTGATAGCAGGAGGGCCAGCAACCGTGGCTACCGCGCTCACCGTGCAATATGCTGCTTCCGGCAGCGCGGTTGCCGTGATGGCAGCCGGGCCGTCTACGGCCGTGGCTGCGGCCGGCGGCGCGGCAGCACTTATCAACGGAGCTGTTGCGGGTGCTGCTGGGGTTGCGACGAGCTTGGCGAGTGCCGCCGGGGCTACTAGCTTTGGAGCTGGTGTAATGGCCGGTGGCGCTACGTCTATGACGACCATCGCCGCGGGGTTTTTCTCATCGTTGGTTTCGGGAGCGACCACTGGGGCCGTGGCTGCTGTTCAAACAGCAGCTGCTTCCGCCGGCGGTTTGACGGGGGTCGCTTCCGCATCTTTCTTTGCCGGGCCGATTGGGTTGGCAGTTGTTGGCGATGATGGAGTTAGCTGGGATTGTTGGAAGCCTGTGGTGATGGAGACGTCTGAGGTCCCCTCCCGGGGCATGACACTTCGGGATTTGCATGGTCATCGCAACATGAAGCAGATCACCATCGACCACAATGGCTTCATCGCAGAGAACGTTCTGGGCAGACGATTTCGGCTATCGCCAGTGACTGTTTATGGTATCCTTACCTTTCACGCCACCATAATCTAGTATTTTCAAATTCAGCTAGCAGTAATCGCCCAATCAATTAGTTAAGTTAGTGAGTTGTTCGGTCTTGAAAATGATAGTCATTTCCCCATCCCTAGAGCTGTGTTTTTGACTTTACAATCAGTTTTCTGTCTCGGAAAATGCCGGCTGCATCACTTACTGCAGACGGACAGCACTTCCGACACAGACGCAAACGAAGCGGACAAGCTATTCTTCCCTGCACCCGACGGCTCGGCGCAAGACTTTGCCCTCCACCGAAGCCGCCTGTTCCAAGACGACGATGGCACCTTGCTTCTCGACGTCATCCCGCCCACCATCGCGCGCACCATCAGCCTCTTGCGCATCAGCTTTACCAGGTCAATCGCCGACAGCGATGTGTGCAGTTTCTTCCCAGAGTGTCATTCTCCCCAGATGGCAGACGTCCAGTTCCACCCCATGTGTGAAATGCTGTCGCTGCTGCCTCGCCCCGACGGGCGCCAGAGGGCACTCGCCTTTCTTCGAGCATGGTGCAAGGCCGATCACCTGGGCCGGGAGGAGTCGCGGGCTCCTCCCCACGAGAGCTACCCGAACGAGCCAGCCTTGATGTCTCTGATGCGTCATCTGGGAGCATTAGGCAGCTATATCGACAGTCTACTCGAGCTCCTCCCCGAAGACGACGAAAACGCCACCAAGGCCAAAGAGCACGCGGAACGACTGAACCCGTGGTGGTCGAGGGCCCGTTCCAAGACGCAGACGTGGGCAGGCAATCACCCCAAGGAGGGTAGCGACCGATTATCGCGGGAAATAGCCAGACTCCGTCTCGGGTCCATCCATGCGCAGGAGGTTGCGGCAGTTGGAGCCATCTCCGAAGCCCAGAGGACATGCGACCAGCTACAGGAGCACCTCGACGGTGCAAAGCAGCTGCTGGACGGCAGGGGATGGCTTCGCGTGTCGAACTTGGGGAGGGTGGTCACACACGGGCAGATACAGCCACTGGAGCAGTTTATGGGAGACGTCGTGGCCTTCCGGACGCAGCTCGACGTGCACAACCTCGGGCTTTCCAGAGTATTGCGGCGTATCAAGCTTGCTGAGATGAGGTATGTGAAGCAAGCTAAGGCGCGGCGGCCTGAAGCCACGGTGACAGTCTACGATGATGGGCGACCTCCAAAGCCTGGGCCGCCTACGTTTGGCTACAGGGACGCGGTCAAGGAAAGTCTGCTGGCAAAGGGGGACCGATTCGCGCTGCAGGCTCTTGACGAGGACGACGTGGACGAGGATCTGAACACGATAGAAGTGATTGAAGCTGAGGCGATGCGGAGATAGTGCTACAGAAAGCTGCCGGCATAGTACAGCAGAACAGTCAGAAAATCTCGGTCTCCGCGCCGCGGACGAACAACTCCCACGATCCCCCCACCCTCCAGATGTCGTCCCGCGGAAGCTCTCTCATGGCCTCCTCCAATGCCTCCCAACGCTGTTCCTGCCGCTCGTACGCCGCCATAGGATTGATTCCGTCACGTCCGGCATCGTCGCCTCCGAGGCCTAGCCGGCGCAGGCGGCCTTCCATCGCTGCGTCGATGAGCTGGTGGCGTAGTTGAAGGATGCGCGTTGCTGCGTCCACGCGCGCCCTGGCATCGCCACCAACATCACTACTGTTGCTGCCATCGCTATCGCTGTCGCCATCGCTGTCGCCGTTGCTGTTATTGCTATCGCTGTCGCCATCGCTGTCGCCGTCGCTGCTGTCGCCACTGTCGCTGTCACCATCGCCGACGCCCCGGCCATCACCGCCACCTACTGCGGCATGCTGTCGAGCAGCCGCATCTTCTCGAGCCGCCGCATCTTGACCGTTCTTGTTGGCGCTACGGCCACGGAAGCCGTGATTGCTGGACTCATTGGAGGTGTCAGAGCCACTCGATATGGTGATGATGCTTGGCGCACTGGGCGCGCTCGGCACGCTCCTTGCTTCTGCGGCGACCTGCGCATCCCGACTCGGGGACCGACGCGAACGCTTTCGGAATGCAGGCCATGTCTGGATCACGGCTACCTTCGCGACTACTTTCACACCGTGCTCGCTCTCAGCTGCATCTGCGTCGCCTCTGTCACCGTCACCCCCTTGCACCGCGCCGTCGCCTTGGTTACTGTCGAGGTCCATGGCGTCCTGAGCACCATCCTCTTCCTGACCCGCGTCCTCTTCCTGGCCCGCGTCTTCTCCCTGGCCCGCGTCTTCTTGCCGACCCTTGAGCACCAAACGAGCGTTAGCGAGGCACGCCTTCACACGCTCGGGTGACCATTCCCACACCTCGAGCTTGTGGTCTGCGTTGAATCGTTTGCGTAGGTGTTTGGCCTCTCTCATCTTCTCTAGCCGATACTTCATCGAGCTCTGCATCCGCTTCAGGACCCCTTGAACCCAGTGCTTTTCGTCGGGGTGCTCCTCCTTGTCGTACCCGAGGTCTAAGGCAAGGTGGATCATGTCGTCGTGGTAGAGTTCTAGCTGTGCCTCTCTTGTGATCTTGTGCAAGGCAAGGAATGCGGTCATGAGAGTATAGTCGTCCACGCTCCATGTTACTCTCGTTGAAGAATTGTTCGGGAGCTGCTCCAGGGAGCGACCCTTGAACTCGGCCTGAATGTCAATCAGCCACGGGAGCTCATCTTACAATCTCTGGAGGGTAAAAACTATGGATGGCCACCATACAAGACTTTTGTTACCAGGCATGACTGAGTCTCGTCGGGTCAGTCGATAAGGTGGAATGGCCTGATTGATGCGACAACCGCACCTTTCTCGACGAACGTTGACAGAAGAAGCTTGAACGCTGAGGAATCAACAACTTGTGCTTGTGCGGTGTTCACCGCCGAACATGTCGTTTGCAGTGCCGTGGCCTCAACCCCCGCCATCCCGGTCGTTTGCACCATGAGTCTCAGAGCACAGCTAGCCGACCCGACGACCCTATCTCCACATCTAGCAACAGCTTTCAATGCTTAAGATGAGAGCTTTCTCCCGGTCGGCCTTCCCCCCTCTGTCTTGTGGTTTTGGATCCCTCGCCGCCCTCGCCCTCGCCCTCGCCAGCACCTCCACAGGCATCACCACTCTCTCTGTTTCCGTTCTTCATCATGTCAGCGCCAACCCCTGCTCCCAATGCACCGCCGATTCCGAACTGGAAAGACATGTCGCGCGAAGAGCAGATCAGGATGACCGAGCTTTGCAACGACTTTCAGTCTCGCAGATCGATGAGCACCACGACTACCAACCTTAGCGACGCGGGGACCTTGAATTCAACCCCCAACGGCTTCAGCCAGGCCGCGATCGACCGCAAGTTCCAGGAGACGAAACCCGAGTACGCCAATTGGCTCCAAGATCAACCACAATACCAACAGCAACAATCGCAGCAACAACAGCCACAGCAGCAGCAACAGCTTCCTTTCCATTTCCCGCCGAGTTTGTCGCAACCGCAGCAGCAAATGTCGGCCTTTAGCCAGCCCCAGCCCCAGCCTCAACCTCAGATCCAGCCGCAGCCGCAGCAGCAACCGCAACCGCAGAGTCCGTTCTTGAATCAGTCGATCCCGTCGCAACCGTCGCAGCCGCAGCAGCCAATGCAGATCTCTTCCCAGTTGCAAAGCATCCTGTCGCCTCGGCTGCAGCAGCAGCTTTTCGCGACCCCATCTCAACAAGACCCCTTCCAGCCGGCGGTTTTGATCCAGCCCAACCAGCAGCCCCAGGCCCAGACCCAGGTCCCGACGACCCCTATAGTTCCCGGGCACTTCCCCTCGCCGGTCCAAGGCCGCGAGTCGCAGTCAGCAACGGTCCAGACCTCGCAACATCCTCCGGCGATGGCATTCTCAGCGCCAGCGCCAGCGGCACAAAACTGGCTTCAATTAAACACCCCCAGTAAGCCGCGTCTGATCCCTTCGGCGTGTACTTGGGCAACGAGAAGCTAATCACGTGTCCCACAGATATCGCCTCCTTGATGGCCAACTACAAGCCCGCCCCGACGCCGAACGCCGACCGAAGCCAGCTCCTGGCAGAGAACAACGCGATGATCGAGTCAGTCAGCATGGCGTGGAAGCAGTTGGCGCACCAGATGGTTCACATGGAGGCGACGTTTCGACGGCTCGTGATCGAGCGGCGCGATCTCATGCACAGGGCATATTGGCGGAGGAGGAGGAGGAGGAGGATGCGGCGATGCTTGCGTCGCCCAACGCAGGCCGGGGTGCGGGCAAGAAGAAGAACAGGACGTCCAAGAAGGACAAGAGACTCGCCTCGGGGTTTAGTAGGACCTAGAAGAGCGCAGGGGTGTGTTCGTGTTGTAGAATGTCTGTTTAGAGAAGTGAAGGGCGTGTATGCGGCTCTTGCTCGAACCGCCTGTCTATTCTTTCCTCTAGTAAACAAAAAGTACAAAAATCTCACAAAGTCTCATTCCTTTAGTAAACACAAACTGCAAAACTCTCAATATTACAACCAAAACTCCGTCGACTTGACAAGCAGAACCCGCAGCCGGGCCTCGATCTCGGCTGGAGATGCCCGCTCCGCAATGAGCGTCATGAGATCATCCACCTCGTGGCGCTCCTGCTCTAGCCGCTGCAGGCGCTCGCGCGCGCGCAGCTCGCCTGCCTTCCACTTCTGGGTGACCAGTCTCGCGTTGCGGCAACCGAGGTTGCTGACACGCGAAAGGTCCTCCAGCGACTCGCGATGCTGTGAAGCCGCGCTGCCGCCTTCACCCGCATGGTCCTCTGCCGCCGCTGCTGCTTCAGCGGCGGCATCGGGGCGGTTACCCAGCGGCCCCGCGGCATCGGGCGACCAGGGCGCAAGAAGCGCTTCAGTCGCCAAGGTCCACACGCCGCAGGAGGCCGCCTTGACGTCTC
This sequence comes from Colletotrichum chrysophilum, assembly GCF_026319265.1. Lineage (NCBI taxonomy): Eukaryota > Fungi > Ascomycota > Sordariomycetes > Glomerellales > Glomerellaceae > Colletotrichum > Colletotrichum chrysophilum. Next base: position 6,599 of record NW_026517577.1, on the reverse strand, counting down.
CCAGGTCTCTGAGCACGTCCCAGCCGTTTGTCGTCTCGATGAGATCTCGCTGCTGATCCGCCGCCTTGACGAGCATGCTGTTGAACATCGTGACGCGGCGCTGGGCGGTCGCTAACGGTTTGGGTAAAGGATGCTCCCGACGCAGGAGGTGCCTGAAGCCGCGCTGAATTGCCTGTTGGGAGAAAACGGGCAGTATGCGTTAGCGCTTCGCGTCACCGGGCAAGGAACAAGGTGCAGGGGGGAGTCAAAAGGGTGACCAAGGACTTACTTCGATCGCATACTCCACCCTGCTGCCGCTGTCAGTCTCTGAGATCTCGGCGGCCGGGAACGTGTCGATCTCGCGGATCAGCCGCTTGGCGACCCTGTGGATGTCAGTCAACCACTGCGCCTCCTTGGCCCTCAAGGAGTTGCTGTGCCCGCGAACGTCTCTCGCCTTCTCCACAGCCGTCTTGGGGATTGACAGCGACAACGGCGCAGAGGATGCGTTCAACAACACGTCGGCAATGCGTTTGGCCAAGCCATCCCCAGCGATGCCTTCGAGAGAGACCCTGAGCCACGATATCTGGATCACGACGTATTCCATGGCGATGGCCCCAATGATGCCTTCGCGAGCCGGCTTCACCTGAACGTCGGTAGTGGAGCCGACAGGGATCGCGGTTGTTGGTGTGGCATTTGGTGTTGCCGGGCTGCTGCTTGTAGACAGCCACGATGGGAGGGACGGGAGAGACGGGAGAGACGGGATCCACGAACCCGCTTGGGCGAGAGAGGCGCCGCCGTGATTGAACTTGAAGCGGTGGGCTACTTACTGATGATAGCCAAGTCGCGGAGCAGCGCGTCGGAATTGGGTACTCGCATCCAAGCAGCAAGGTCTATATCCACATACTCCCGACCGATTACTGGGGTGATTTCAAAGAACTTGACTTCGTCAAGGGCGCCGTTCAGCTTGAGAGGCTCGACATGATCCGCGAGCAGTGTTGGCGTACCAAGTTCTGCGTCGACAACCTTTCTTAGCTGTTCGGCAGTGGGCGTTGGTAGTTTCCACAGCTGATGGTGACATGTTAACAATTGAGGGATGGCAGAGTATGTGTTCCTTTGAGCCTGAAGTTTTAGTTTGAATATGGATCTTTCTCTCAGGCATCAAGAGTCATTCTACACGACTTGAATTGCATCTTCTTTCCGGGAAACTACCCGCGTGTTGCTACGTTGCTGCGTCGGTGGCGAGCGAGTGGACACCGAGACAATTGTCTGTGGAAACTCGGGGGATCCATCCTGCGCCTCGACGGCCACCGGTGAATAAAATGAAAAGACCGTCCGCCCTTAGCGTTGCAGAGAAGCCAAGTATGGCTTCCGGCCGGCGGATAAGATGAGAAAACGTCTAAGGTGAACCGGCTCAGAAGAAAAGACTGGTGGGCGCAACTTGATGTCGCGACCTGGAAACCACTAGCGACTCCCGAACACCGAGTTCAGATAGCGTTTTCAGTTGTTTAACATTGGTTCAGCATAGATGTGACACAGTATTGAAGTTGACAATGTGGCAGGCAACGTGGATATCAGTCCGGCGTTCGCCTCGCTTGACGGAGGAGTGTTGTTCAAGATCAGTGGGACAAATACGGTGCGCAATGTCGAATGATTCAGTAAAGATGGTCAGCGAGATTTCGGACCAGCACAAGGCCCAGAATGATGGCTCTTTGAACGTTAATATTGAAGCTGCTTCGAAGGATCAACCTTGTTCAACCACCCAGCCTGTCCACATCGACTGGACTCACGAGGAAGAACGCTGGGCAAAGCGAAAGTGAGAAAAGCAGATCAGCTGTCACGATCAACTCTTCGAAGTAAGGCTAACATATTTCAAGATTCGATTGGATGGTATTTCCACTGGCGGTTCTCGGCTTTTTCTCGCAGCAAGTTGGCCGCGGAAACATGTAACTTGGCTGTTCCAGCAAGCGCATCTGCTGGATTCACCTGACATATTTCTCTCCTGCAGTGGATCTGCCTAGAATTCAACCATGCTGAAGACCTGAACATCAATCAATGTATCGTTGTAAAGGGTCAGACTTGCCTGTACATCATGATTGTCGCTTTTGAGTTACCCTCGAACCTCCTCCTGCAACATATCAATGTAAAGCTGTGGATGTCCTGCCAAATGAACCTTTGGGGTCTTGCTACTCTACGCGCGGAGACCAAAGGCACAGCCAGCTTCTACTGTCGCCGAATCCTTTTGGGCATTACTGAGGCAGGCTTTATCTCCGGTTCTGTCTGTTGCATTTCAACTTTCTATACGAAAATGGACTTGGTTGTCAGAGCTTCATTCTTCTGGATTGGAAGTTATCTGGGTAAGGCCTGTATCATCACTTTAGTCTGATGGCCGCGCTCGACCTCAGATACGCGAACCTTGATCCCTATTTTAGGCTGCTCACCCCACGAGAGGAGCACATCCTCACTAATAGGATCATCATGGACAACCCAGCCAAGAAGAATGCATCTAAAATCCGTGTTGCCTTCAAATATGTTGTTCGCATCATTGCTAATTGGAGATTATTGACCTTCTTGGTCTTCATCACCACTTATGTTGCTGCTATCACCTGCATGGACACCTACAACTCGCAAATCACGAAATAAATTGACTTCGACACCATCAGAGCAAACCTGCTGGTGAATGTTGCCACATGCACTGCCATTCCTCTTGTCTTCTTGGGCGGGAAGATGGCCGCTGCCAATGGCAGATATGGCATGTGCATGCCGAACTTCCAGATCCGAGATCTTGTCTTGAGCGATGTCTCCCGCCATCTCCAAGCCGAGGGCGATGCCGGTGTTTGCCCCAGATGTGGAGTCTCCCAGATCATCATCGCAGTGGCATGCCCTCGTTACATTCAGGGCCTCGTCTGGGTCGCCTCAAACACTCGGACACCTTTTCAACCATCGGTGTACTCTGTTCTTTATGTCATGTTTACCAACGAATCCAACTCTTTTGCTGCACAAACTTTCTGAGCTTAAGATACGCCCAAATATCTTAAGGTCTTCACTGAGGTGTTGAACCTGCATTCCTTCGCCGTTGTGTGGGTAGCGTTTGGCATCTTCGTCTTGTATGCAAAAAAGAATGCGTTGGGCGTGGCAGGCTTGCTAAAAGACACAGCCAAGGTGAAAATTGGAGATGACGACAACGCAGCGGGTATGATGGTCTCAAAGGACTTCCGATACGTCTACAAGAACCGCTTCCCCTGTATCGCTTATTCACACCAGCATCCACCGGTGTACTGATGGAATAATACAGTAGTGTTTCTCCCTTTGTCACTATTAATTAAGTATTGCCACTTGATCCGCATGCCGACGAGAGTAATGTGTTGCGTTACAATCTTGTGTTTCATATAATTAGTTGTTTGCAGTAAGGAACGTTGAAGATGAGATAATGCCCGGCTTACATTCAGCCTCTCGTTATCAAATCAACATAAGTATCAAATATATGTGTAGGGGTGTCATTTGCGCGTGAAGAGCATCAGCGCTGAACCGCAAAGCCTCGAAAATTTCTCTTGGAAAGTATATTAAGATCTTTTGCTCTATCTGCAGTCTAGAAGTTCTCTATGATTGGATGGCAGCCTTGGAGCTCCGCAGGTTTTAATAATACTCTAGTGACTGTCAGTTGCATTATGCTTGTACTAACACTCTGGGAAAAAGCAAGTCTATCACCCAGCTACGACTTCCCTCGTGCTTGCTGATTGGAAGAATTTCGACTTTGAAGCTGGATTACTTGACCTGCTTCCATGATATTGCGCTCCTCTGCCTGTGCCGAGACCTGCTCTCCTGACTCCATAGAGCATGTCTCTCAACAATCAACGATGATCATGCCTTCGATGAAGCAATACTGGTCCTACGGATGGGAAAATCCCGGAAGGGAATCCGCCGTACTATCCGTAATAGCACATAAGAGACACGGATCTATCTCCTGCATCTCCGAGTCATATGAACCGATGGCGGCGGACACAAATCGGTGCTTTGACCGTCCAAACTCTGACGCGAGCCACTCTGAGGGGAACAAAGCTGTGGTAGACGGAGTCGTGCAGAATATCATGTCAGCCTGCTGAAGAGTGTCCTGTAGCTGAGCTTGGTGATCTCGCGCTGATAAAGTACTGGAAGCCAGGGCAGAGAAGGTGACATTGCGCCCATTCGCTGAGCCAGCTCCATTGTCCAAGTGATGGAGACGTTCGATCAGGTCCCAAGCGCCTTGTTCAAAGCGGTTGATAATGGTGATAGCCTGAGATCGCTGTACCACGGAGCACAGGCGCAAGTTGTAGATAAGACAGCGATTATTTGCCAGCGCCAAAGACCACGATATGATCTGTCCGCTTCCGGTGTTGAAGTAACAACGTCGAACTAAGGGCAGTCCGCAACGCTGTGACCTCTGCCGTATTCACGAGTCCAACAGCTACGTCCACCCTAACACAGACCGGGAGGACACCACAGAGACCTTTGGTCTGATCTACAGCCGCGATCGTCGTCTCAGAGGCCCAGTCGCCATCTTAACGGATGACCCATGCCATAGAGTTGCAGGCATGAACAGTGTGGTGAGGCCTTCGGGCCTTGCGACTTGCCGAGAACACTGATATTGCTTTTTGTTGGCGGCAAAATACGACAGCATTGCCTCACCTAGTGCCGCCAGCAAAGCCTTCGCCTATTTGGGTCCTGGTGTAGCCAATATCGCCTTTAAGCTATGATCAGAGAGAATCATGAGGGCCGTAATAATGGGCCGCTGCGTTCTGGCCCGGGCTTTCCAACTGAGGTGTTCAATCGATTGCTGCCTCCTTGTCCCGCGAGGCTCTGCTACTTAGTACGCTGCACAATAAGAGGTGCACCCGGCCAGCACTGGAACTGAAACTGTAGCCCAAACCCGAGTTTGTTGACAGCTGTCCCAAGCTTTCGCCAAGGCAGACGTCGATTTCATCAACGTAAGATTCTTGTCTTCGAGGCATTGGTGAAAGATAACGATAAATTCTCTCAATGTCAAGCCCGGCGGATTCTCAGCCGGTGAAATGAAGTCCGGCGATTTCGTAACAGCGCAGAACTTTGGGTCCCATTGGGATAAGCTCCTGAAGGGATTCAAAATCCCCCGCGGGTCAAAACAGGGAAGAGGGCGATGTACCGGTAAGCGGCGCGCCAAGGACTTGCGTACGGATTCTAGAGCGATCCGGAGCCGTTGTGCGGGCGTGGCGGCCAAACACATGCCATCTTTCGGGCAGAAAAGGCGGGAGTGAATAGAAAGGCGTCGCGAGCTTCGTGCGCAGCAATATGACTGTATCAGAACAAATCAACGAACAGAGCCGAACGGGAAGGGAAAAGGAAGAACAGAAGAACACAGACGAGAAGAAGCACTCAGAAGGCATGCAGAGCACGGTAACCTTGGGACGATCCTCCCCGCAGGACGGCGGCGGGGTGCCTCCCAGCAGTGCTGACTTGGACCTTTCAAAAGGTGACCTCTGCAGCCTTTAGCGGGGGCCGGAGTCGAAAATGACTTGGCAAGAATACGGGGGAGTCTGGCTTATTGGGATAAACAAGTATCTGGATGATCAAGGGGTCTCCATGAAAAGAATTGCCCGGAATGAATGCTCCCAAAGTCGTTTCTCTCAAACACTTGAAGGCGCAATATGCTCAAGTTTCGCGCACTTTTATCATCACGACAACGTCGTGACTGGTACCGCACGATTCAACATACCAGGAAGTTCTCGGTTAAAACGGCTTTCGTGACAGTCTTTGTAGCCTTCCGTCAACACCCCAAAGCTGGCACCTCAGAACAGAGCCACGCTGCTTTCGAGTACCAATCATACAGGGGCAGCACGGCATTGAAGTACAGCTACGGCGGAAAGATCTGTCACTGACATTTGTCGCTTTTCTGTGAAAGACAGGAATAGCTGAGGAGAAATCGCAATCCCTCGCTGGCCTCATGCTTTCGCATTTCGGCGCAATGGACCGGCCTCGCGTCTGCCAGTCGACTTTATTATTAACGTCAGACCTGATTGCTTCCCTTGACCCACACACCCCCTTCCCCCCCCCCCCCCCCCGGACCGCCGGCATCCGGGTCCGCGGTATCCTGTGCCGGCAATCGCGAACCCGTTTGCCGCAAGATCCCCTCTACACGACCCGCGGTCTGACAGCTTATTTGAACCCTCCCCACCGCAAGTAGTACGAGCGGGGATTTTCGCTGAGTGCGTCGTTTCCGTCCGCAGCCTGTCATGGATCTTTCTTGGTCAACATTGGCCATGTTCTATTGCCTGCATCCATGGCCCTTGCGGGGACAAGCACGATAAACAGCTGAAACCGAAATTTGCCGAGCAGGTTCTCTGTGGTCATATTCAACCCTTGAAAAAGACGATGAACTTGCTCCGGGTTCTCAACGATACTGCAAACTTCAAGAAGACAGTAAGTCAAAGCACCCACTTTTCGACCACCCCTGCTTTTCGACCGCCATGATGTTACGGTCAGCTATCCGACAGTAGGGTCTGCTAACAGAAGCTGGGGATTGACACGTAGTAACAGTACACTGAGGTCGTGGTCTGGGTCGTAGGTCGTAGGCTTGTAGTAGATCAGGTCTTCAGAGGCTAAGGTGATCA